>NW_017189724.1:0-34531 GCF_001704415.2 Capra hircus | reverse complement strand
ATATTTTTAAGTGCTTATATAGACTCAGAGAAAAGGATGTTGAGAGATACCAGATCAAGCAGCAAATTTCCTCAATGGGTCTGGACACAGTCCAGTCTAATTCTCATAAGACTTAAGTGTCCTAGAATATCTTTGCTAAAGATATGTTCTTACAATGAGAATATTAACGTCCTTGTTGTAATGTGTTTATTGAGTTATATGCCTGAGGTGTGACTGACCTGCTCTCTGAATTTCCTAACCAGACAATGGAAAATTATCACAAGCCATGAGTGGACAAGCAGCTCCATTTCCCAGGTAATTGGAAGATCTGTGGGCTGTGAATGCCAGTGGTGACAGCAGGAGACCTCAGATCCAGAGACAAATAGAAAGTCCTCTGTGTGACTCTTTCATGTGTTCATTCAACTGCAATCATCTCTTTCACAGGGTGGTCTACTTAGGTTTCTCAAGTTTGTGCATTTCAATTTTTAATCCTTCAAGTTTAGCAATGTACAGTGAGTTGACCCAGGTGAAATAACTACACGTGGGAGGTCCGTACTCACGTGTTTCTCCTGAGTGGTTAAAGTAGGGTGAGATCCTATGGGTCTTACACTGGTTTGGCATCAGCATGTTTGTAAATATTGGATTACAGAGAAGAAAATAGATTGATATTCATATTAAACCAAAATATTGAAAAAATAGATCTTGAAGGCAGAATATCTAGTCTACAACTCCTTTTTTCTCCAACTCTGAAAACAGATTTTGAAGCTGTATTTGTGCAAATAAAAATGTTAGTTGAATGGAATAGAGTCCAAACTCAAATCTGTAAACTTGTTAAAACTGTGTTCATTGGACACAGATATCCAGATCAACCCAATGTGTGCAGGAAAGCTTGAACCACTGTCCCAGTCCTCTGTGTGTGCTGAGGGTCAGGACGTTAGCATGCAGGGAAATTCCGTCTCCTCTTTCAACCACCGGTTGTATGCCATTGCCCAGAGAACCTGCTGTCTCTCCCCAACCCCATGGCAGCCACCCTCCACTCCACATCAGGAGGAGTTCCTCCCTCCTTAAGGGGGCTGCCTTTTGCCTTTTGTGACCACTCCCAACGCCTGTCATCAAAACCAGCCAGATAGCGTGGTCGAATCCTCTTAACCTTCTGTCGTCCCTTCTCCATCTGGCACAGCGAGAACTTGCAGGAGGATGAAAAGAAGGTGGAGTTCCAGCAATCCCAGGAAGAATGTGTTTCAGTACCTTCAAACTCTCCAGGAAGGTTCTGCCTGCAACCAGCCTTACAGTGATGGAAAATTTGCATTTGATGAAGAGAATGTGGCATCTGCCGTGGATGGAGCCTGTGGCTGCTCTCACACTGAAGAGGATGAAATTCAACTGGTCTCCCAGGTAGTTTTCAACGTATCTGCTAATCTACTCTGGGAGAGTTACCCCCTTTAATAGACCTGGGGCTTACATACTGAAGCCTGATTTGAACCAGACTCTATAACTGCGTTTAAAATAAGACATTCTATGAACGAACTTTTCTAAGTTTCCTGTCATAGTGGTCCCTGTGGTAAACCTCTCTACCCAAGGCGCTACTGGCAGACTCACAGGTACCTCACCAGTTGTGGCACAAGAGGTACCTCTCAGGCTTCATAGTTTTGAATGAACCTCTTATCGCACGTGAAATGCTTTAATTTTCATTTCTGGGTAATGTCCCTGAGTTCCTACTCCTGTCCAAGGCTGTTGGCAGTCTTGTTTATACCTTTGGAGATGTCACTACTTTGGTTCACTTCTACCAACCCATAGTCTCTCTCTTTCCCTTTGACTCATCTTGTTCGAGGTCTTCTGAAACCAGAAGGTAAGCCACACTGTCATCCTTTGGGATGTTTCTCTGAGGTAAGGCAGGGCCCTGGAACTTCCCAACCTGATGAATGGCCACTGTTTGCAGCTTTGAGATTCATTTGACTTGATGGTGTGTGGATTCCACTCCCATTATATCTCAGCATGTAATCACTTATCCCATTAATAAACAACATTTCAGATGAAAAAAAGCCTGAGTATTATAGCAGGCTGAGGATGTAGCTAAGTTGTTCCCAGGAACTGAGGGGAAAAGGATGCATTTAGCTGTTGGTACAGACTCTGGACCATGATACTCTGCCAATGACATATCATATGAAGGTAATCTGTGCAATGGCTCAAGAAGGAAACCCAGTGCCTTCTTATGAGGCTCTTTCTAGGGCCTCCTGTATTATTTCTGTCTTAATGATCTGTTACCACATTGTGAAGACAGGCACAGGATTGGGCGTTTTTGAAAGGCATTTGCCTGATATAACTCTTCTGTTAATTTATTTGCAGAAAACCAGAATGATCACGGTGACATGAAAGGACCAGAGGTGGTTGCCCCGAGGTAATTTTGAATATCTGTGGGCTCCTATACAGTGATGACATCTGCAGACCTCTGATCCAGGGAAAAACTGAACGGGCTGAATATATTGTGTCGTCTGTTTTGCCCACCACTATTATCCTATTTCATAATGTTCTCTGCTTTCACTGCGGTACTTCTATTGTTTCCCATTTCTAATTTACTTGTCAAGTTTAAATCCCAAGTCAGTTGACCAGGTGAACTAAGAGTGATTTTTCTGCACTCAATTTTTATATCAGGTGTGGTTTACAGGTTGAGATGCACATCTGCTTTCTGTTTGGTGTAAGCGTGCTGGCATGCGTGTCATAGTGATGTCAGTGCAATGCAAATGGAAGTGTGAAAGCCAGGGTTCTGTGTCTCTGTGTGTGAGGTGTGGCTGTACCATCAGAGGGAATTCAGGCTGTTCATCAGCCTATTTGGCAAGACACTGAGCACCTCTTGCTCTTTCTCTCTTCTGCCCTGTAAAACTGCTGTGTCTCCCGCACAAAACAGTTTTCTCTCTCTAATGGATCAGACACTTGGCGTGCTTCACCACTCAAACATTCCATCAAAACCAGATAGGACTGTACAGTTTCTCATCAGCCTTGGCTTAGTCTTTTGCCCTCCCTCCCCAACCAGGTTCAGCAGACAGCTGCCACAGATGAGAGAGAATGGTGTCCCACGGGACTCTCCGGATGAATACTATCTGACTTACTCGGTTCTTCCTGGCCTGTCAGACTCCTTCTGGCCTTATAGGAGCAATGCCATCTTCTCCCTTGAGGACGTGGATGTCTCTTATGCCCGGGATGTACCCAGTGAGTATTTTCCTGTGATAGACCTCCACCTGGATGCCCACAGAGACTCTGTATGCTCTGTACTCCTCACCTCTGGATTGCTGTGATTTGTCATCCCTGTTGGAAGCTCTGTAGACAGTGATTTAAATCAGACTCTGTGGTAGAATTTTTTTTTTTTGGTAGGTATTTTTATTTATTTATTTTTTCATGAATAAAATAGCCAGATTTATTTGAAGAAAAATAATAACACACTGACTCACTTGTATGTGTGCAGGTGTCCAGAGATGACTGTATTTTTCTTGATTCCTATGCAATGTCTCCTCTTGCCCACAATGCTCCCATTTTCATACCCAAGTGTCCCTTGAGTTTCTGTGCCTTTCCAGAGGCGCTCACAGCCATAATTATTTGTTCCTTCTCTTGTGACACTGCTGTCATCCCCAGGGTTTGTTTCCTCTTAATTGCTTGTCTTAGCAAGCCAATCATCTGGACCCCAGGATGTAAAGAGCCCTCCCATGACTTTGCTTGTATGTTTCCATGAAGCAAGGCTGGGCTCTGGCAGTTCCTCCAGCTTCACATGCCATGGTTTCTGTGTAGCACCAAAGATTCTTTTTCATTTGAGGTTAAATACAATTCACTGGGCTTCCCTGCTGGCTCACATGGGATAGAATCTGCCTGCAATGCAGGAGACCCAGGTTCAATCCCTGCCTCATGAAGATCCTCTGGAGAAGAGAATGTCACCCACTCTAGTATTCTTGTGTGGAGAATTCCATGGACAGGGGAGCCTGGTGGGCTGTAGTCCATGCGGTCACAAAGAGGCAGACACTACTGAGAGCATAGTTCAGTTCAGTTCAGTTCAGTCGCTCAGTCTTGTCCGACTATTTGCGTCCCCATGAATTGCAGCACGCCAGGCCTCCCTGTCCATCACCAACTCCCGGAGTTCACTCAGACTCACGTCCATCGAGTTAGTGATGCCATCCAGCCATCTTATCCGGGGTCGTCCCCTTCTTCTCCTGCCACCAATCTCTCCCAGCATCAAAGTCTTTTGCAGTCAACTCTTCGCATGAGGTGGCCAAAGTAATGGAGTTTCAGCTTTACCATCAATCCTTCCAAAGAAATCCCAGGGTTGATCTACTTCAGAATGGACTGGTTGGGTCTCCTTGCAGTCCAAGGGACTCTCACGAGTCTTCTCCAACACCACAGTTCAAACGCATCAATTCTTCGGTGCTCAACGCTTTCACAATGCCCCCATCACTCCAGTCTCAAGTATAAATTCCTCTAAACCATCAACAACCACATAATCTGATGGGGCTAAGCAGTACTATTAAAAAAATCTAGAAAATACATCATTTTCTGGCAACTCTGTGGAAAATACATTTTTAAGTGCTTATATAGACTCAGAGCAAAGGATGTTGAGAGAGATACCAGATCAAGCAGCAAATTTCCTCAATGGGTCTGGACACAGTCCAGTCTAATTCTCATAAGACTTAAGTGTCCTAGAATATCTTTGCTAAAGAATTATGTTCTTACAATGAGAATATTAACGTCCTTGTTGTATATGTGTTTATTGAGTTTATATGTCTGAGGTGTGACCTGCTCTCTCTGAATTTCCTACCAGACAATGAAAATTATCACAAGCCAATGAGTGGACAAGAGCTCCCATTTCCCAGGTAATTTGAAGATCTGTGGGCTGTGAATGCCAGTGGTGACAGCAGGAGACCTCAGATCCAGAGACAAATAGAAAGTCCTCTGTGTGACTCTTTCATGTGTTCATTCAACTGCAATCATCTCTTTCACAGGGTGGTCTACTTAGGTTTCTCAAGTTTGTGCATTTCAATTTTTTAATCCTTCAAGTTTAGCAATGTACAGTGAGTTGACCCAGGTGAAATAACTACACGTGGGAGGTCCCATACTCACGTGTTTTCTCCTGAGTGGTTAAAGTAGGGTGAGATCCTATGGGTCTTACACTGGTTTGGCATCAGCATGTTTGTAAATATTGGATTACACGAGAAGAAAATAGATTGATATTCATATTAAACAAAATATTGAAAAAATAGATCTTGAAGGCAGAATATCTAGTCTACAACTCCTTTTTCTCCAACTCTGAAAAACAGATTTTGAAGCTGTATTTGTGCAAATAAAAATGTTAGTTGAATGGAATAGAGTCCAAACTCAAACAAATCTGTAACTTGTTAAAACCTGTGTTCATTGGACGCAGATATCCAGATCAACCCAATGTGTGCAGGAAAGTTTGAACCACTGTCCCAGTCCTCTATGTGTGCTGAGGGTCAGGATGTTAGCATGCAGGGAAAATGCCATCTCCTCCTTCAACCACCGGTTGTATGCCCATTGCCCAGAGAACCTGCTGTCTCTCCCCAACCCCATGGCAGCCACCCTCCACTCCACATCAGGAGGAGTTCCTTCCCTCCTTAAGGGGGCTGCCCTTTTGCCTTTTGTGACCACTCCCAACGCCTGTCATCAAAACCAGCCAGATAGCGTGGTCGAATCCTCTTAACCTTCTGTCGTCCCTTCTCCATCTGGCACAGCGTGAACTTGCAGGAGGATGAAAAGAAGGTGGAGTTCCAGCAATCCCAGGAAGAATGTGTTTCAGTACCTTCAACTCTCCAGGAAGGTTCTGCCTGCAATCAGCCTTACAGTGATGGAAAATTTGCATTTGATGAAGAGAATGTGGCATCTGCCGTGGATGGAGCCTGTGGCTGCTCTCACACTGAAGAGGATGAAATTCCAACTGGTCTCCCAGGTAGTTTTCAACGTATCTGCTAATCTACTCTGGGAGAGTTACCCCCTTTAATAGACCTGGGGCTTACATACTGAAGCCTGATTTGAACCAGACTCTATAACTGCGTTTAAAATAAGACATTCTATGAACGAACTTTTCTAAGTTTCCTGTCATAGTGGTCCCTGTGGTAAACCTCTCTACCCAAGGCGCTACTGGCAGACTCACAGGTACCTCACCAGTTGTGGCACAAGAGGTACCTCTCAGGCTTCATAGTTTTGAATGAACCTCTTATCGCACGTGAAATGCTTTAATTTTCATTTCTGGGTAATGTCCCTGAGTTCCTACTCCTGTCCAAGGCTGTTGGCAGTCTTGTTTATACCTTTGGAGATGTCACTACTTTGGTTCACTTCTACCAACCCATAGTCTCTCTCTTTCCCTTTGACTCATCTTGTTCGAGGTCTTCTGAAACCAGAAGGTAAGCCACACTGTCATCCTTTGGGATGTTTCTCTGAGGTAAGGCAGGGCCCTGGAACTTCCCAACCTGATGAATGGCCACTGTTTGCAGCTTTGAGATTCATTTGACTTGATGGTGTGTGGATTCCACTCCCATTATATCTCAGCATGTAATCACTTATCCCATTAATAAACAACATTTCAGATGAAAAAAAGCCTGAGTATTATAGCAGGCTGAGGATGTAGCTAAGTTGTTCCCCAGGAACTGAGGGGAAAAGGATGCATTTAGCTGTTGGTACAGACTCTGGACCATGATACTCTGCCAATGACATATCATATGAAGGTAATCTGTGCAATGGCTCAAGAAGGAAACCCAGTGCCTTCTTATGAGGCTTTTTCTAGGGCCTCCTGTATTATTTCTGTCACAATGGTCTGTTACCACATTGTGAAGACAGGCACAGGATTGGGCGTTTTTGAAAGGCATTTGCCTGATATAACTCTTCTGTTAATTTATTTGCAGAAAACCAGAATGATCACGGTGACATGAAAGGACCAGAGGTGGTTGCCCCGAGGTAATTTTGAATATCTGTGGGCTCCTATACAGTGATGACATCTGCAGACCTCTGATCCAGGGAAAAACTGAACGGGCTAAATATATTGTGTCGTCTGTTTTGGCCACCACTATTATTCTATTTCATGATGTTCTCTTCTTTCACTGTGGTACTTCTATTGTTTCCCATTTCTAATTTACTTGTCAAGTTTAAATCCCAAGTCAGCTGACCAAGTGAACGAAGAGTGATGTTTTTGCACTCAATTCCTATATCAGGTGTGGTTTACAAGGTGAGATGCACATCTGCTTCTGTTTGCTGTTAGCGTGCTGGCATGCATGTCATAGAGATGTCAGTGCAATGCAATGGAAGTGTGAAAGCCAGGGTTCTGTGTCCCTGTGTGTGAGGCGCGGCTGTACCATCAGAGGGAATTCAGGCTGTTCATCAGCCTGTTATTTGGCCAGAGCACTGAGCACCTGCTGCTCTTTCTCTCTTCTGCCCTGTAAAACCTCGCTGTGTCTCCCGCACTAAACAGAGTTTTCTCTCTCTAGTGGACCAGACTCTTGGCACGCTTCACCACTAAAACATTCCATCTAAACCAGATAGGACTGTACAGTTTCTCATCAGCCTTGGCTTAGTCTTTTGCCCTCCCTCCCCAACCAGGTTCAGCAGACAGCTGCCACAGATGAGAGAGAATGGTGTCTCACAGGTCTCTCCGGATGAATACTATCTGACTTACTCGGTTCTTCCTGGCCTGTCAGACTCCTTCTGGCCTTATAGGAGCAATGCCATCTTTCTCCTTGAGGACGTGGATGTCTCTTATGCCCAGGATTTAACTAGTGAGTATTTTCTTGTGATAGACCTCCACCTGGATGCCCACATAGACTCTGTATGCTCTGTACTCCTCGCCTCTGGGGTGCTGAGATTTGTCATCCCTGTTGGAAGCTCTGTAGACATGATTTGAATCAGACTCTGTGGTAGAGGTTTAAGTAGAGACATCAGGTGGGTCTGGGAGCTGTGTTCTCTTCTTCATTCAGGTGAAGCCTATGGATCAGGCCCCAAGTTAGATCATGGACCCAAGGCTGGTGTGACACACTGACTCACTTGTATGTGTGCAGGTGTCTGGAGAGGACTGTATTTTCCCCTGATTCCTATGCAGTGTCTCCTCTTGCCCACAATGCTCCCATTTTCATACCCAAAGTGTCCCTCGAATTTCTGTGCCTTTCCAGAGGTGCTCACAGCCGTAATTATTTGTTGCTTCCCTGGTGTCACTGCTGTCATCCCCAGGGTGTGTCTCCTCTGAATTGCTTGTCTTAGCAAGCCAATCATCTGGACCCCAGGATGCAAAGAGCCCTCCCATCACCTTGCTTGTATGTTTCCATGAAGCAAGGCAGAGCCCTGGCATTTGCCCACCCCATGAATGACTGCAGGTTCCATGTAACAACTAGGATTCATGTGATTCGGGGTTTTCTTCATTCCACTCATCATTCTGCTAAAGCAGTCAGCATATGATGAGAAAAGCCTGAGTATTACAGTATTCTGCTAGAATGCAGTAGGGCTATTCCCCAGACTCTGTGGAGAAGATGAATCTTTAACTTTTTCCTCAGACTTGGAAGAGAATACCTGTGGTGAGGATATACCAGGGCAGGGAGGTCTTGCCTGATGGCTCAGGAAAGCAAACCAAGAACACTCTGAGAGATCCCACTTGAGGCATCTGGAATATCTTTCATAAATAGTCTATCATCTCACTGTTGATATTGTTGACCTCGGGGCAGTATTGGACACTGGATTATTAATTTACACAGTGATCTGCTGAGTGTTTCTTAACGTCTCTGAATTTATCCATAGAAAATCTCGCTGATCTTGAAGATGAGGAAGATCAAGACATCATCTCTTCGAGGTAACTATGGAGAAACCTGGGTCTAACATCACAGGTGACATCTGGTCATCTCACATGCAGGGGAGTCAGAAAGTGCTATCAGAACATGCCTATTTCTTCCATTCAGACAACCACAAATTGTCCCTGTAACAAGGTTGTCTGTTTCCACCCTTTATGAATCCTTCTCAATGATAGTAACTTGCAGTCAGTTGAAGCAGGGCTACTGATTAGCCACAGGATTTCTTGTACTCCTCTGTTTTCTCCTTTTCATTAAAACAAGCATGCATTGCTTAACTGCCTCTGTCTCTCTGGGTTACGACCTTGGAAGATATTTCATGGCAAGGAAAGTAACTAGAAAAATGTCATGTCACATTGCATATTTGAAAAATAGGTCTTGCAATTGCAAGATTTCTGGGAGTCTATGATGCTGCCAGTGCTGCTGTTCATTTGTATGCAGCATGTACATTTCAACAAAACTTATGTTGTATTTGAAGTCCCCTTGATGTTCTGAGGACGTGTGCGACATGACTATATGTCCTGGGGTGGCTCATCTCCTTCCTGCTGAACTCATTTCTTCTCTGTGCTCAGAGCATCTCATGCTCACTCTCCCTCACTCTCTCTCCCTTTCCCTTTGCCAGCACCTTCAGGCTCCTGATGGGAGCTGTGGGTGTGGGGGGGATTGTTATACCTCCCTCTAAGGGGACTCCCCATTTGGGATTGCAACCTGTCCCTTAACCCTCCTATAAAACCAGCTACGGCTCCCGGTTGACTAATCCCTCTTGTTTAACCCTCTGCTCTCCCAACCCCACAAATCTCAGTGTGGAACAGCTGGTGGTAGAAGACAATGAAGTCCAGCCGGACTCACTGGATGAATGTTATCTGGCTGCTTCTGTTGGCCATCATCTGGCAGGCTCCTGTCATCCTTACACAAGTGCCTCCTTCCCAACAGAGAGAAGAGAAGTTTGCTTGGCTCTAGATGTAAACGGTGAGTACTCCCAGACAGGTCTTAGGCTCAGGTTGATGAGAACTAGGTTCTCAGTTTTAATTTTTGGAAGGCATCTTTGCATTCTTCTTGCCCCAGGCTTCCCTCTGTCACCTGAACTCATCTCATCAGCACAGCTTGTGGTATCAAGTCAGACCAGAGAGGGCAAGTGAAGGGATAAGGGCAGAATCTCAGCTACCACCGTCTCACCTGCAGGAATTTGTGTAACAGAGCTCTTTTTATCAAGATTAGAATCCTTATAGTCATGAAAATTTGCCGCTAATTTTATTTCTTGCATAGCTTCTGGCAAGCTCTCTGACTTTGCATTCATGATTGCGATCTGTTCCATATTTGTAATGCACGTTATATTGTTCCCCAGCTCCGGATCTTACCCCTGGGCTGCCTACCTCCCTCTGAAGCATTTAGATACTAGATCCGGAACATCAAATCTGCCTATGCCCTGTAATTTCCATGAAGCCAAGTATCTGTCTCTGTTGTTCCATCCTCTAGAAACATCCTTGTGTTTCATCCTTTGTGCAGCGATAAGGAGTCTTCCATGTGTGGGTTATAGTTTCAATGTTTCACACAATCTCAGTGGTATAATCTCATGGAAACTCTCCATAAGCTGTGTATCTGATAGGGGTATTGACCTAATTTATGAGCCAGGTGTCCTTGGATAGCAGTTCATAGGGTGTGGAAATGAAAACCTAGTATGAAATCCTTTGGGGCATTTTTTTTTTTTTTACTTTTTCTTTAGGAGATGCATTTTTATTCTTAGGACTTTGACTCATAAGATCAACTTGATAAACAAGGAGAAACTCCATTATGTATCAGACTATATCTGACTTCTTTTAAAATGATATTGGGCATACAAATGTTGTCCATCAGTCAGTTGGTGCCTTTTCACATTGGAAGCCGTTTCTTTCTTATTTCCCATTCTTCCCTGAGGAGGAGAGAAGCAAAGGCTTTCTCAGAATCACAGTAGTTCACAAACCAGAAAGGGAGCATGCAGTTATTGTGCACCTGTTGTCTACCATGCTCCTTACTAAGCGAGCTCCAAGTGCACTGTAGCCCCTTCAGCCCTCCCAGGCACCCTCTCAGGAAGCTGTGGTGTCTCATGGTGGAGCCGAGGGCACTGAGGCTCGGCAAGGTCACTTTACTTGCCTCGGATTCCTGGCCACTGACACGTGGGACACTGACCTCTGCTGGGCCTGATTTCTTGGCTCAGGCTGCGTCCTCTCCTCTCAGCAGTTGGACCATCAGTGACTAAGAGAGGATGTTGCTCACCGTTTCCTCTTTGCTCTGAAGCAAATGATTTGCAACTATCTAAATCTTCAACAGAAGTTGCCAGAGGGCTGCAGAGAACCCTGTGGCCCCTCACTCAGATCTGCCAGCTCCCAAACCCTCTGTGCACTCTGTCCCGAGAGCAGAGCCAGTGGCTCCTGCAGCCCCTCCAGGTGGAGCCACAGCTCCACAGGGCTCTCTCTGGAGAATCAGCCAGGGTGAGAGTCCACGCCTCTCCCCACCTCCTGCCCCCTGGTCACCTGCTGTCACGACGGGTCCAGGTAGACCGGGAATTTGGCTGTGCTGAAGCCATGAGGAAACTGTGGAGCTCTATCTCAGAAACACTGACAGCCAGCCAGGTGTGGATTCCTATGAAGAGCATGAGTGAGGCTCAGATATGTGTCTGAGATTTGTGTGATCTGGTCCCTGTCCTGGGAGTCCATTGTTCACAATGGGCCAGGAAAGGCCCAATCCCCACAGATGGGTTGAGATGAAAGAACAGAATATCTAATCTATACAGGGATCCATCCTGTGTCTTGACTCTCATGATAACCCGAGGACACTGTGCATAGCTATTATGCAGCCATGTGGGTACAAGAAGTCAGCTCTACCCCGCCCTCTCTGTACAGGAAGAAACCCTGCAGAAACAACACAAACACTTGATTTTTAAATTACAACTTGATCTTCTATTGGAAGCTTTCCCCCACACTAACAATATTGGGCAGTATTGTTGATGTTTGATAAAATGTTTGGTTTGGTGGCTGAGATGATAAGGCATCTGCCTACAATGCGGGAGACCCGGGTTCAATTCCTGGGTTGGGAAGATCTGGAGAAGGAAATGGCAACCCACTCCAGTATTCTTGCCTGGAGAATCCCATGGGCGGAGGAGCCTGATAGGCTACAGTCCATGGGGTCTCAAAGAGTCAGACACGACTGAGCGACTTCACTTTCCTTTTCCTTTGGTTATTTTATATTCTGTCAATACAAACAATATTCAAAGCATAGTGTTATTAAAACTCCTTCTCAAGAAAAGACAAATACAATTAGATGATGAAATTACACAATGATAATTTAAAACAATCCTAGACACTGATTCAAAATAACATTACAGAATGAGTAGTTTTGACAGTTCTTTGAAACACCAAACGTACAAGGATTTACCCTTCAGCCCAAATGAATTATCATAAAATCTGATTAAGTGTCCTAACATATGATGATTAGTGATTAATGAACTTTGCCTAGTGGAAATACAAAGGGCACAGAAGACTGAGAGGAGAGCTTCTGGGAAAAGCCCTGGAAGCTCACAGAGGCTCCTGGTACAGGCCTGGGGGCAGAAAGGGGCCAGCCTGAGTCATAGGAGGATTTGCAGTGGGAGTTGTGGGAAGTGATGTTGCAGAAGAAAGAGGGACTAGAAGACAGGAGCACTGGGAAGGCGGGTGAGGAGGTTAGATTTGTGTAGCAGGGAGGGGAGGATGAATTTCCATCAACTGAGGAGCATGTGATGAACCAGGATTGGGGGGTGATGAGACAGGTGACCTTTGAGAGTGTGGAGAGGACTGAATCAGAAAAAGTAGTTAGAAGGAGGTTGGATGAATGTCTGATGAGAGTCAGACACAGATGCTCTCTGGAAGACTGAGAGATAAGAGGAACATGAGAGACAGTTACAGAAACAGACCTTGTTGAGGGTGCGGATGCCTAAACAGGAGGTGAGAGGAGAGCCGCCCAGACAGCAGTGTAGAGCAGGCCCTGGCGGCTGTGACCTCACATGAGCCTGACCTGGACCGGTGAGGGTACTTCACGTCTTTGATTAGCCCGTGTTCTGAGGATATGTACTCATTTCACAGTAGAAATAGAAGCAGATTTCATTCGCAGCACTGTCCAGGCACCAGTGGGTTGAAGGAGTGTATGTATATTCTCTCTCTAAAGGACACAAAGGTGTTTCCAGCAGGGTCTCGGCCCTCTCCTCCACTAGTTCTAGTTGCTGGTACCATCCATCCCCACTCTGCCCCATGTGGGAATAGAGCTGACTCTATACATACATGGACGGGTGAGTGGAAGGGTAGACCAATTTCAAGCAAGGAAGTTCAAAGGGTCTGGAATGTACTGTATGTTCTCAGCTCAACTTCTAGTGGTACCTGAAGCCTTCGGCCAATGTCTCTCCCTGTTCTTTTATTCCTGTGGGTAGATATCAAGAACTCTTTCTCCCCCATGCCTAGAGGCTTGGCTAGAATCCTCTCTCTAGGCTGCAAGACTAAGGCTAATAACAGAAAACGAGGCTTGACCCCTTGTGTCACCCAAACCCTCTAGACTCAAGTGGGTGATTTCTCATTTCAAGAAATTGCAGCCTAGCCCCTGCCTCCTCAGCACCCCAGCCACAGCCATAAATATGACATCTTCTTCACATTGATGTCTGCCTTTGCTGTCTGGGTTCTTGTGTGCTTTCACTTATGGGCTAGGACAGCAGAAATGGGTGTTCTGGGAGGGCTTATCAAGAAAAAGCTTCCATTGGTCCTACTGAACCCTCTTTTCCTTTCAGGTGACATCATGGAAGACTGTCACTGGGGCCCTGTGAGTTTCCCAGGGTCTGAGGTGCCAACTTCACAGGCACAGCTTCAGAAAAGCACCCCCATGACTGATTGTCTGCAGCGGCAGCTGGACCAGCATTTCGACTGTGGTGACAGCAAAGCCGTGCTTGGTCTTTCTTCCACCATCAGGGACTTAACCTCCAACTCTGATTCTGGAAACCAAGGACCACTCTTTCTAGGTAAGATAGAAGAGGGGATTAGGAAGCTCTGGTCCATGTGCTGGTCATCACAAAGCTGTGGGTGGAGGAGGCAGAGGGCCTCTCCCATGCCAGCTGTCGGCCCAGTTGAGACTTCCGACACTCTAACAGAGTGAGGTGATCAAGAGCCTGGGACTTAGGACCAGCTCATCCTCAGGCCCTGGTTCTGCAAACTCCTGCTTGTTTAACTGAGCCAAGTTATTTATCTTCCTAGGTATTTGTCTCTGTCGTCCCTCACCTGAACTCTTGAAAAATTCTATCTCCTTTGCATATTCTTGGAAATCTTAAACAATATAATGTCCAGGGCATCTGATTCCCTAAACTTTGTTTGATGACCACTGTGAATATATAATATCTCAGCATTGTGTCTTTCTGGTGCTTTAACACTTACAAAACGACTGCACAATGGTTCTTTCCTCTGCGGCAGCATAAGCTTTATGGTCTCCACTTTCTCTAGACCCCATCTTCCGTTGTTTTCTCAGAAAGGTATCTTGGCCAATAGTTTCCTCTCCTTTCAACATCTGTCATCAAGGCAGTTTACTCCTGTTGGGTGCTCTCAGGAACAGTGTATTGGTGGTGGTTTAGTCACTAAGTCATGTCCGACTATTGTGACCCCATGGACTGTAGCCTGCAGGGCTCCTCTGTCCATGGGATTCTCCAGGCAAGAATACTGGAGAGGGTTGACATTTCCTTCTCCAGGGGATCTTCCCGACCCAGGGATCAAACCCGGGTGTCCTGCCTTGCAGGCACATTCAGCAAGAAGAACTCAGCAACAGTGTGTTAGCAACATTCCATAGCAGTATAAACACTGGCCCTGCAACTCAGCCCCGTGTTTGTTTATAGATCCAGTTCTTTTCGTCATTTTCCCCTCATTTTAAAATAAAGGGCTACTCTCATTCTCAAGTGCACCCGTTAGTCTCTTTTATGACACTCCATTTAATTCATTCTCTCCACTCATCTCCATGTCCATCTCCTAGTTTTCCTCTTCTCTGGGTCCATCTCAGTTCACATTTCCTTAAAAGAGCGTCCAGACCCTCACATCCATTTCATCTGGGACGTATTCATCCTTACCCTCCACTGGAGCCTGGCGCTACCTGGCGCTCATGCCTCAGGCTGTGGCCTCATCTGAGGAATGAGGAGAGACCCAGGTCCTCAGGTGGAGCTGAGATGAGAAGGAGCCGCCTTGTGGCAGCATGGAGAGTCTCAAGGAACGTGCTCAGGGCAGGCAGCGGTGCAGAGCGTGACAAGAGCCACTGGGTCTCCTGGTGTTTGTTGTCTTCTCTTCCCTCTCGTGTCTCCTTTTCTTGTGCTTGGCTCCCACATTTCCAGCCAGGACTGAATCCCACTGGCTCAGTCACTGTTTCCTGCTCACCTTCCATGGAGACCTGACCATGAATCCAGGCTTCACAGCAGATTTTGCAACAAATGGTAGTTTTAATGCCCTTTACTTTCACACCCCTTCACAGTGTGACTCCCACCCACGCCCTCCTCCCATGTCTCCTAGTTCCTATCACCAGAGTTTCTTTCTCATTCTTCTTATTTTTCTATTTTCTTTTCCAAAGTCAACTCATCAGGAAGCCAATAGAATGATCCATTCAATAGCTCAAATCCTTCATTCATTTATTCCATCACAAACACACTCACTTGTGAGGTTTCTTCCATTTTTATCATATTGTCTATGCCTTATTTAACTCATGTGTAGTATCATATGTAGTGTGTTTACATCTATATGAAGTGTACATTGATGCACATTTAAAAGTTTTCCAAGTTAGACTTCCCCACTTCTTGTCTCTCATGAGGTTCTCCTTCAGCTTTGACCTTGCTTCATCTCTTCCCTCCCAACAGTACAAACTGCATCCTGTGGGAGTGTCTTGCCTTTGTCTTTTCTACCTAGGAATTCTTTGTTGTCATTCATTTTATTTTTCTTGCTGACTTATGGCATTTGGAAACATGTTTGCCCTGTGGCACACTTAACAATCCTGGGTAGTATAAGGAAACTCAGCAAAAAGGAACATATACAACTATCTCCATGTCTTCACCGGCCCATGGGCTTTCAGATGACCTTTCTTGTTCCTGAACACATTCTGTACCTGATGTCCTTCTTGGGTGGAGGAGTGAGTCTTTGAAAATCATGAATAACATGGATCCTGTTGGCTGTGGTTTTATCTTCAGAGCTGGGTGCTTCCATCAGCATGAAGAACCCTCCCAAGCTGGAAGGTGAGGGCTGCCACAGCAAGCATACATGAGCATCCAGTCTGCAACAAGATTAAGGGCTTAAGTGTCCTGAGACAGAAGGGCATCAGAAGAAAACCGCTGTTTGGCGAGTGGAGCCTAGCCTGCAGATTCCCTGGCCTTCAAGCGTAGGGTACGGAGGTAACCCCATGCACTTCTTCCTTATGCTCTTGATCTGTTATGGCTCAATCTCCCACTGATTTTTCTCTTCCTCATTTGTTCACTCAACAGCTGACACTACCTCTGTGTGGTCTTTCCTCTCTTTTCCATGGATGCTGCCACCCTGCAGGGCCCTTCCTTCTCAGTCTGCCTGTTTCCCCTCTGACCTCTACTGTTTCCCCACTGCTACCATCCTCATATTCCCTCTGACCTTTCCTATTAGCCACAAGGAAGCCCAGATCCATGGTCCTCCTCATCACAACAGCAGCATTTAAGCCTCTGAAAGCACTGGCCTTAAATGACACACATTCTTGGTTTCTTCACCTTACTTTCCCTGCCCCTGCCTCCAAGTCCACTGCCTCTTTCTTCCAGGATCATGTCTTAAGGAGTCACTCGCATGGAAGTTGGCTTCTGGAGAAATGAACCTAAGACAGCCCTTAACCCTCAGCTTTTCCACTGAATAAGAAATTCCAGAACTGAAGGAAAAAGCCTTGATTCCTAAAATCAACTAAGAACCTGGGTCATGGGTGGGAGTGCTGGACTGGCCTGAGTCATGATTCCCCTCAGCCTCTGATAGGCAGAACTTTGCTAATGTGCAGGGGGCTTCCAGGAACTCACTGGAGCTGGCATTAGGTGGAGGGCAGTAAATGGCTCCCTAAAGGGACAATGGGGAAAAGGAGATACAGAAGCCAGGTTTTCAAAATACATACAGCATGAGATGGACAGGCATTCAGACCTCTCCAGTTTTACTCACATTTTTCCTTCTCTATATTTTTCAAAACCCAGAAAAATGAATAGAGTTGAAATCTGGCCAGGAATGTAGGACTATATTATACTGAATTAAGTTTGGGCCACATTTATGAAGACCTAGCGAGCTACATAAGAACACAAGATAATCATTGCTTCAGACAGTCCAATTGAGAAGGCCAATTATTTATATGCGAGTAACAGAGAAAGACCAAAAAATCTTTAGAGCCAGTGGACAGACGTCCACGTTGGACTAGAAGGAGAAAATAAAAAGAGTGGTGTGAAATAGTGTAGGTCTAGTGAGTAGCTCTAAATCATGCTATTGTAAAATGAAAACGGATTGAGTTTTGAGCTAACATGAATGCCTTAACCCAATCCACTGAAATTCTGATTTCAAAGTTCTGGGGATGAGGTTTGGATATCAGTATCTTTCAAAGCTCTGCTAATATGCATCAAGGATTAGAAGCACGGTGGGTCTGATAGGATGTAAGTAACCAATATGGCAGTGGCATATGAGTCGCTGTTTCCAAAAAAAGCTGAATATCAACAATTAAGGGAATTTGCATTCTTCTCTCAACAGAACTATTCGCACAGCCTGCAGAAGATAAAAGGGAAAAAAGGAGATATGGATAGTCAAGTTAGATATATAATCTCTCTGTTTGGATTAAAATTTCCCACAATTCTTATAGTAGAAGACTAAAAAAAAAATTTACATAGACCCCCAAAGTATAAAATTGACCCTCCCCTTGCCATAAGAATAAAATTTAGTATGACCTTTTCTACTGCTAATATGCAACTTGCAGTTGGCTATTCACTAAACATGTTTCACAGACTACTAACTGGCTCAGAACAGCAGGTTCCAGAAATTTTTTTCATTGAATATATTCTTTATGCAAAAACCCCATAATGAATAGTAGGCCTTATCCTGCTATATTTAACCTTTTACATACCCTTCTATCACTTTAGTTAAGTTGCTCAGTTTTGTCCAGATCTTTGCAACACCATGGACTGCAGCACACCAGGCTTCTCTGTTCATCACCATCTCCCAGAGCTTGCTCACTCTCATGTCCATTGAGTTGGTGATGCCATCCAACCATCTCATCTTCTGATGTCCTCTTCTCCTTCTGCCTTCAATTTTTCCCAACATCAGGTCTTTTCTAAGTAGTCAGTTCTTCACATCAGGTGGCCAAAGTATTGGAGTTTCAACTTCAGCATCAGTCCTTCCAATGAATATTCAGGACTGATTTCCTTTAGCATGGACTTTGGATCTCCTTGCAGCCCAAGGGACTCAAGATTCTTCTCTAATACCACAGTCAAAAGCACCAATTCTTTGGCACTAGGTTTTCTTTCTGGTCCAACCCTCACATCCATACATGACAACTGGAAAAACCATAACTTTGACTAGATGGACCTATGTTGGCAAAGGAATGTCTCTGCTTTTTAATTTGCTGTCTCAGTTAATAATAACTTTTCTTCCAAGGAGTAAGCGTCTTTTAATTTCATGGCTGCAGTCACCATCTGCAGTGATTTTGATCTTCATGACATCCCCACCTTCCTTTTTTTGAATGCATAGTTTTAAGCCACCCTTTTCACTCTTCCACACTTTCATCAAGACGCTCTTTAGCTTCTCTATGCTTTCTGCTATAAGGGTGGTGTCATCTGCATATCTCAGGTTATTGATATATCTCTTGGCATTCTTGATTCCAGCTGTGCTTTATCCAGCCCAGCATTTCGCATGATGTACTCTGGATAAAAGTTAAATAATCAAGGTGAAAATATAAAGCCTTGACATACTCCTTTCTCAATTTGGAACCCATCTGTGTTCCATGTCCAGTTCTAAAGATGTTTCCTGACCTGCATACTGGTTTCTCAGGAGGTAGGGAAGGTGGTCTGGTATTCCCATCTCTTTAAGTATTTTCCATAGTTGGTTGTGATCCACACAGTCAAAGGCTTTGGCCTAGGCAAGAAAGGAGAAGTAGATGTTTTTCTATACACTCGCATAAAATACTAGGAGAGACTCTTTCTTTGAGAAAAGGTTGAGAAAAAGGTGATGAGAATTTAGTATAACTAAACTGAATGCTCTATCACTTCAGAGTTTTATTTGTGTAGATGTCAAGGATATTCCTAGAAATGCCTTAAGGTAGATTCAGCATGAAATGAAATCACCTTCATAGCATTTTGGTGTCCATGGGATGCAAATGGCTTGAGACACAGTTACCCACCCTGCTCTCTTTTTGCGAATTTTATTTTGAGTTTCCCCCCTTTCATTCATTCCTCAGTCTCTTTGGAGCAGGATTTCCCTGGAAAGCTTTATTCCTGTCCCGCAGGATGACCAAACAGCCTCTATTAACTGTTGACTCCTCCAGATTGGACCTTTCCTCTCTCCTCTCCCTTCCCGCAAATGTATAGGAAGGGCCTGTGGCCTGGGTTGTCAGTAACAAGTCATGTGGTTTTGGATAGTCCTTAGATCCTTGAAAACATAGCTCCTCCTCTGTAAATTATGGAACTGGACTTGGATTCCTTCTGAGGTCCCTATCGGTGCTCACAATCCAGGACTCTCCGGTAGCCTGCTTCTCCTCCTCAGAAGGCAGGGATGAAGAGGTAGAAGAGGGTGCTTTCTCAGTTGAGGATCCTCTGCTCCCATAGCAGTCTGTTTCTAATTGTGTATGAGGGATGCTCAGCACGTCCAACCCTGAACATGTGGGAAAGCACACAGATGAAGGGGATTCAAGAGTGAAATGACTGTTGAGGATTGAGTGGTGGGGATCCAGTTAAGGCTCAGAAGCAGCTTTGAGCTGAGATATCACCAAGCAAGGTGGGCTGAGGACAGGGGTCCTTAGATGCTGCACCACAGGCTGGATGAAAGTTTAGGGAGGTATTCCTTCTAACTCATGGATCTCACTTTTCTCTCCAGCCAGCCTGTGGCTCTCCCTTCAGCTCATCCTGTCAACAGGAGCTCTGTCTGCCCCTGGCCCCAGTCACCATGTGGTCATCCCTCCAGTCTCAGCAGGACCTAACACTCACGTTTCTTCTCTCTCTCTCTCTCTCTCTCTGTCTTTCACAGATACCAATTACTTTAGGAACTAGGAAAAGATATTGTCAGTTTGAGAAACCACACTATAAAATTACTTTTTCCATTTGATGAAAAAAATCTACAATAGAAACTCAACTTAAACCTCAGCAACACTGGAGGGATGCTTTCCTGAGAATGAACATCCCAACCAACAACCACTCTGCACACATCAAGGGACAGAATTCATGGGAGTAATCCCAGTCATCAGCCTCCGAATGTAATCCTCAGTAAGGTAATCAATGCTTCGATGGACACAGAGTTTGGAAAGAACTTAACTCTTGCTCCTCTAAATATTCATCCTCCACAAACCAGCATGGGAACAATTGGAAGAAGACAACATATCAACCTGGTCATTCTTTGCCACCAGATGGACTGTGCTCAAAGCAGACAGCAGTTACTATGGATTGTTCTTGAAGAAAGTGTTTATCCTGTGTTTAATATTGAGGTAGATATCAGATAACTGCAGAATTTAGACCTTTGAACCAGAAAACTGGCCTGTCTTTCTTCAAACAGTTGATGTTTACACCAAAAAGACAACAAAAAGGAGAAGAGATGTTTTAGGTTCCAAAGGACTAAAAAGATTGTGTTACTTTATTTCTTTAGTCCTTTGGAACCTCAAACATCTCCTCACTTTTTGTAGTTGTCTTTGATGGTCGTGACATTGACTTCTTTGCAGAGGAGAGGTCAATTGTCTACTCCAAGGTCTACATTTTGCAGTTGTCTGATCATTTCCTCATGATTAAATTCAGTGAACCCTTTTTGCCAAGAACACCATCTAGTACATGCTGTGTGCTTCCTAGGGCAGCCTGTTTGGAGGCTAAGAGTGTCCACTTTACCTGTCACCACTATTATTATTTTAGCATTGAACACTGTTATGCGGAGGCTTATACGATCTGTTCATTGAAAAGACAGGTTTTCGTGTCTGTAATGAGTAATTTGATTAGTGGTATTCTGAGAGTGTATGAATATCGTATTCTGTGCTGCTCTTTCTGTAAAATCTTTACCATCCTTTATTGATCCCTGATGTGTGTCAATGATCATATCTGTGGTATTGCCAGCTTTGTGTTGTGGAAAAGACAATCCCTACCCCTAACATATTATTAAAAATACTTTTGTTTCACTGTGGACTCGTGCTTTTTTTAAAATTCAGTATTATAATCCACTATTTTCTTGCATTTATGTTTATTTGGAGGTTAACTGCTTTACAATGTAGTGTTGGATTCTGCCATACAACAATGGGAATCAAAGATAAGAATAAATATGTCCCCTCCTTCTTGAACCTCCTTCCCACCCCTCCCCCATCCACAAGCCATTATTAATGTGATTGATTTTATTAATATCAATACTCTTGTTCTCATGCACCGTGCTGTGCTTAGTTGCTCATTTGTGTCCGACTCTGAACCCCATGGACTGTAGCCCGCCAGGCTCCTGTGTGCGTGGGGATTCTACAGGCAAGAATACTGGAGTGGGTTGCCATGGTCTACTTCAGGGGATCTTTCCAACCCAGGGATCGAACCCAGGTGTCCAACACTGCAGGCGGATTCCACCAGAGAAGCCCAAAATACTGGAGTGAATATCCTATCCCTTCTCCAGGGAATCCTAAAAACCAGGAATTGATCCAGGCTCTCCTGAATCACAGGCAGATTTTTTACCAGCTGAGCTACCAGGGAAGCCCCTTTATTTCTCCTGTTCAGTTTTTTATCTTAAACTCCTCTCACATCTTTTCATCTATGTTTACCATTTGTAGTAGATTGTATCTTCTGTGTTTCTTTCTCTGTTATTTTATTTTCTTTGTGCATGCATATTTGTGGGTGTGTGTCTTTTGCTTGGTATTTTGGAAGGCCTGGATAGTTAGTTAGTGCACTAAAATTTTTTTCACGTTAGTTCTTTACTATTTTGTCACCTTTCTAGCACTGGTGGTGCAGAGGTTAAAGCGTCTGCCTGCAATGTGGGAGACCCGGGTCCAATCCCTGGGTCGGGAAGATCCCCTGGAGAAGGAAATGGCAACCGACTCCAGAAATCTTGCCTGGAGAATCCCATGGATGGAGGAGCTTGGTGGGCTACAGTCTATGGGTCGCAAAGAGTTGGACTCAACTGAGCGACTTCACTTTCACTTTCACTTTCTTTCTAGTATTTGAAGTATATGTTTTAAATGTTATCTGTCAGCTTCAACTTTTTAGTACTGTCATGCTCAAGGACATTATTCTGCTTTTTTCTTCTCTCTTTACCTACCTTATAGTAGTATTACCTTATTGTATTATTTCAACCCAATCCAATGGATACCCTTTATATACTATATTTTTCCTACCTTTTTTTGTTAATGTGCTAATTGGTAGGGTAGAGGTAGGAGCTGGAGGAGGGGCCCACTGGGTCCTTTTGACCTCCTGGTGGCACAGGATGGCTGTCCTACTCTGGGAGTACCAACAGCCTCCTTGCAGAAGTTTGAGGGTGTACCTAGGCTGCCCCCAGAGCAGGGCCCACGACACAGTGGCTTAAATCTACAATCACATATATTCAGTGATGACCAGATGTACGAAACTCATAGTTTCTTTCAATTCTTGATGAGCAGAGTCCATCTTTAAAGATTTCTCATGATGGACTGAGGGCTCCTTAAGTTTGATATATTTCATACTAGTTTTCTGTTGCTTTGATACAGTACAGACACCTTGGCTAAATATAAAGAACTTGTCCACAATGAGTTCTATTAATTATTTTTTTAATAATATCTTACTTTGTATGTTCTCCTGAGATGTAGAATGTAAACTGATTTTTCTTCACCAAGGGCAAAGGGTGGTCTCAAGCTTCAGGACATTTTTTTCTTTTTTAAAAAAAGTCTTTCACTCTACTAGGATAGGTCTTAGAACTGATCGTTCCTGGTCTATTTCCACTAGGTCTCTATGACTTTCTCTCTGATCCTTTCTCACTATCTTTTGTTCATTTCTATTCTGTTTGATGCTTTCATTTTTAATACAGTGTCCCTTATAACCTGGGATAAATATGTTCTCTATGTACCTTGTCATTCAGCTTTTTTTTTTTCAAGGAATTTTACTTTTAATTTTTTAAATCTCTGCCAGTTTCAATTTCTGATTTCTTTTCTCCTCTCTACTTCTATCTCGTGTTCTGTATTTCTTACATAAAATAGTGAAGGTTTTTCCATGTGCATGTATCTACAAGTGCTTTCTTCAGAACAAATCAAAATATGGATGCCATTTTACATTTCCCAAGGTTTTTTGATAGATTTTGAGGCAATTTTTTCACTTGCTGAAATTGTTGACTCTCATTTGACACTTTTTTCTTCTGCCACCTTGAAAGAAACGTCAGCTATATAGTTTTCATTTTCACATGACTAGGTTTACCTAAATGACAAACAGTTGTTCCAGGACAGAAGGGATTAGTGCTTTGAGTGGCTTACTTGATTTCTTTGTTTAGGTCTGTCTTGTGCAATTATGGCTCTTCCCGTCTGGCTAAGAGGCTAAAGTGTCTGCCTGTAATGCAGGAGACCTGGGTTCGATTCCTGGGTTGGGAAGATCCCCTGGAGAAGGAAATGGCAACCCACTCCAGTATTTTTGCCTGGAGAATCCCATGGATGGAGAAGCATGGTGGGCTATAGTCCATGTGGGCGCAAAGAGTCAGACACGACTGAGCGACTTAACTTTCTAACTTTTGTGCAATTATTCGAGCAGAGCTAAGGCTTGGGGGTAAGGCATGGTGTGTCTCTTGATTTGGGGATTCTATTTCTTCCAGTAGGACCTTTCATTTCTGCCAGTTGCACCATTCTTTGTTCATCACCACAAGTGTGCAAAGGATGCTGCCTTCAGCTCAGTCTCACACCTGATCCCAGTAATCGTGCCTCCTAAAGACCTTCACCCTCGGTCCTCTGCACTGTCAAACCCCTTCCTATCAATACCCTAGTCACCAGAGCTAGAGCCCACCGTGTCGCAGACACCCTCTGAGTTGATCCACGTGCTCTTTCTGTGAGTTACTCTAGCTGAGCTCTGTCTGGAGTGCGCCCTCCCCGCTGCGCTCTCCTGTGGGCAGGGTCCTTGTTGATCCTCTGCTGCTGTGTGGCTCCCAGACCCAGCTGAGTACAGACCAAGCCACGCCCACAGTCCTCTCTGGGCCCTGGGTGTTTGGGGCTGGGTTCTGAGTGGTGGCCTTGACTCTCTCTCTTAGTCCCTACCCCTTGGAATTGTATGTTGAGAGATTCAGCTGCTATTGTTCTAGGTGGTCCTGTGTTCTCCTATCATCCTTTTTTAAATCTGAAATTTCAATAGTACACAAAAGTAGACATAATAGAACAGGCCCATCTTTGTCAGGCATGGTCTACAATGACCAGCTTATGGCTGAACTTGTCTTACTACAATCCATGCACTTACCTTTTCCTATATTTTTTAAAGGAAATCTCAAACATCATCTTTCCTCTATAATTATGTCAGCATGTTTCCCCTCAGTGAGAACTCTTTTTGAAAGTATTATCATCATGGCATTAAAATCATAAATTAATTCAAAATCTTTAATATCATAAGAGACTATTCACATTTTCCATTGTTTAAAATGCAGCATTTTTTCCAGCTTATTTGATCACATAGGGTTTTTTAAATTAATTGAATTATTTATGGCTGCCCTGGGTCTCTATAGCTTGGCGCAGGGCTTCTCCAGGTGTGGAGAGGGGGAGCTACTCTCTTGTCGTTTGCTGGTTTCTTGGGCTTCAGTAGTTGCTGCCCATGCGCTCAGTTGTTGCGGCTTGTGGGCTTAAGAGCCCCAGAGCCTGTGGGATCTTCCTGGACCAGGGATCAAACCTGTGTGCTCTGCATTGCTAGGCACATTCTTACCCAGGGAAATGCCCCTCCTGCTCCTCCATTTTTGCTTCTAAGTTAGTCTTCTTTTTTGGATCCAAATAGAATCCACCAACTGGAATCACTAAGATAATGCATTTAAGTCTCTTACATGTATGCTTACCTTCTATTTCTTCTTTCCTTCCTTCTTTGCTCTCTCTCTCACCCGCTCCATCTTGCTTGGTCTATTGCTGTCCTTTATTTCCCCTTTAAATCATTCATTTGTTGAAGAAACTGAGCTGGTTGTTCTGTAGGATTGCCACAGTCTAAACTGTATACTAGGGTGTACTTTAATAAGTGTTTCTGTCTTTCATACTTCCTTCTTGGTGGTAGAGTACACAGCAGCGCTGTAAAGTAACGAAAATGCAAGTCACACTCGTAGTTTAAAATTTTCTAGTAACCACATTGACAACTAAAAAGTATAAGAGCACAACAATGCAGATATAATCTTCTGCATAGCTGATAAAGCTATATATACCTTAAAGGAAATATGGGGCTTCCCAAGAACTCGCCTCCCAATGTGGGAGACCCAAGAAATATGGATTCAATCCCTGGGTCAAGAAGATCTTCTGGAATAGGAAATGGGAACCCACTCCAGTATTCAAGCCTGGGAAATCCCATGGACAGAGGAGCCTGGCGGGATATGATTCATGGATCCAAAAGAGTTGGATAAAACTGAGCGACTGAGCACACACTCAAAGGAAATAGAATTCTACCAATGTTTTAAACTTGTGTTTTATAGAAAAATATTGTGCATGTCTCCAACTTTTAAGGTGACAGTCACATGAATTAGAAATGAACATCCAGGTCCTCAGTCCTACTACTTTGTAACTATTCAACAGCCATATGTCTAGCGGTCCCTACTTTGGAGCTGTAGATACAGAGACTGATGAGAGTCACACTTGCAGTCCTGGCAAGACTACTTCAGAAGTGGTGTGCGCTCTCTGATGAGGAGGCACATCAAGTCCTGTGTGTTTCCTCAAACAGTATTACCAGCCCTTTTAGTTCAAGACTTCTCAATCCATTTACTGATTATGTGGCATGAAATGGTGATATTCCATCATCATGTAGTATTTAACTGGAATACTTGCATCAAAAGAAACTTCTCCTAAATACTAAATACTCTTTAGTTACTCAATGGTACCCTCTGTAAAGAAAACTGCAGCTTAATGAGCAATGCTCCAAGTATCCTCTGTGGTCACCAATTTGGTTTATTTCTTTTTGTCCCCTGTGTGCTAATATGAATTCAAAATTTCAAACACCATGAAGTATTTCAATTTATTGCAATATAGCTCTTATCAATACTCAAATTATCTCTCTTTTGGCAGTGAAGGTGACTTTAAGCTGGCTCCTTAATTCTTTTGAAAAGGTTCTAATAGTATTTGAGACCTTTCTTGATAACACTATGACAAGGTGCTTCTCTTTGATCCTGAATATTTTCTGCCCCTGACCTGGACTCGGTCATTTTTCTAAGAATCTCGGGTTTCCTTTTGTGCAAAATGTTATTCCCAAATCAAATTGTAACCTTAAGATGCTTACTGGATTTGGTTTATTTCTAGGCATTTCCAGTGGACAGAAGTAGGAAATACATACTCATCTTTGTATGAATGTATATATTCAAATTCAGAATGTCAGGCTTTATTGAATGTTTATCTTTCATCTGCCTCTTTTCTGTATACCAGTATTTTTGTTTTTAAGGACACTGGGAGTAATAGAAATACAAGATTTCATACAATCTCCTTTGCTTATCCCCACATCATGTGGAATAAGAAGAAATAGCAACAATGCCCATAATCACACAATTAAGGAAAGCAGCTTTTAAAAAACTTTTGTCACTGTTCAGGGTACATATAAATTATACTGTTTTATAGTTTTCATCTATATGGTTGTTCCACAAAGTTACATCGTTCTTCCAATGTCTAGAAGTGACATTTAAAAAGTCAATTTTATAATGATAAAAAGGTGAATGCTGTTTCCAACTCTAATCTAACTACATAGAATATATTCACTATTCTGGCCCTGACTATAAGATCTGCAAGCGCCTCAAAGGCGTGGGTGACCGACCCCTGATCTCAGAAGCTGGAATACACCGCCCAGACTCCTCTTTCTGGCTGAGTTTGGGATGAAAGGACAAGATTTCCTGGAGTCAAGGTTCAAGTCTTAGCCTAACAGCGGTTTTCCGTGTCCAAAGGAGGCTTAGGAGCGAGAAATTCTGAAATAAATTGAAATAGGATGAATCAAAACTGTGAGTAATAGGGCACCTGAATAAAATATAGTACTTCCCATTCAGGTCTGGAACCCCGCCCGGAAAGCTGTCACCCTGGCTGGTCAATGACATCACAGCCCCCGGACCATTATTCACAGGGACAAGACGTGCGGTCCGAAGCCCCCTCGTGGGGCTAGGACTCAGTGGGCGCAGCTTCTGCCTTTTACCTCGAGACCCAGGGTGACCCGACAGGGGGTGGCAGAGCTTCGGTCGCTGCGCCCTTTGGCGGCGGGGCCGGGCCTCCGATGACCATTGACCGGCAGAGCCGCAGGGTCCTGCGGGGCCGCCGCGGGCTCGTCCCCCACCTCCCCGCGGTCCAGGGCCCTGCGCTGCTCAGAGCAGCAGGTTTCGGACCTCGGCTGCTGAGCGGGAGGCGGCAGAGCACGGGGGCCCAGGGCCTCCTTCGCGGGACCCAGACCTTCTGGTCCCCAGAGCAGGACGAGCTGGGCGCTGGGGCGGGAGAGTAGGCCCACTCGCGCGCACCTGAGGCGCAGGTCGCTTTCAGGAGACTGAGTTCCGGCTGCGCCGGTAAAAGACCCTGCGTGCGGCCTAAAGGGAAAGGTCCCACCGAGACTCGAACTCGGATCGCTGGGTTCAGAGTCCAGAGTGCTGACCGTTACACCGTGGGAACGCGGCCGCCTCGCTCTCCAGCAGCTGAGCCGTGTGGCTCGCAGCCGCGCGGTCCCAGGCCCTCCCGCCCTCCCGGCGCGCTTGTCACTCCGCCGCGAGCTGCTTCCTCCCGACGCCAGGGGGCGCCTGCCTCGCCGGCGGCGGCCGTCTCTACAGCTTTGGACGCAGGGGAATGAGAGGAAACCCATTCCGGGTGAGCGACGGGGCGGGGCTTGTAGGCCTCCCCCAGATGCTCCTGCTCTGCTGGTATTTCTAGAGTTTTCTGCCCTGAGGTAAAATTCCCGCCAGGAAAAATTTTAAAAAGCCCCTTCCCTCTTTGGAGTTGTCTTCTTCCTGCTGCGCCGGGAACTCTGAACATCCTCAGAAGAGCCCTTGGGACTTCGTAGGCTGTCCCAAGCCTGGTACCCAGGTCCAAGGGTAGAATAGCAGGCCCCGCCGGCTTCGTGGGGTGGGGAGTCGGGGGTGGGGGCACGACACGGCATTTGCTCTGGTCGGGGTCAGCCTTCCCACCCGTTGCACCATGCCGGTGGAGGATCTGCGAGCCCAAATAAGTTAGGCATAAAGGACGGTTTACAGCAGTAACAGGACTGTTGAAATGTGCCAAATCCTGTAAGCGTTGAGCGGTGGAAAGTATGGGTTTGTATTGTTGTTCAGCCGCTCTGTGGTGGCCAACTCTTTTCGACCCCATCGGACTGCAGAGAGCCAGGCTTCCCTGCCCTTCACCATCTCCCAGGCCTTACTCAAACTAATTGTCCACTGAATCGGTAATGCCATCCAACCATCTCGTCCTCTGTCGTCATCTTCCCCTCTTGCCTTCAACTTTCCCAGGATCAGGGTCTTTCGCATCATGTGGCCAAAGTATTGGAGAGTCAGCCTCAGCGTCAGTCCCTCCAATGAATATTCAGGACTGATTTCCTTTAGGATTGACTGGTTTAATCTTGCAGTCTAAGAGACTCTCAAGAGTCGTCTCCAGCACTACAGTTCAAAAGCATCAAGTCTTTTGCGCTCAACTTTCTTTGAGCTTTCCTTGTGGCTCAGAGGTTAAAGCGTCTGCCTGCAATGCAGGAGACCTGGGTTTGATCCCCAAGTCCGGAAGATCCTCTGGAGAAGGAAAGATCCTCTGGAGAAGAAAATGCGATTCACTCCAGTGCTCTTGCCTCAGAGGAACCTGGTTGGTCACTGTCCATGGGATCACAGAGTCGCATAGGACTGAGCAACTTTTCTTCTCTTTATGATTCAACTCACATCCATACATGACCACAGAAAAACTATAGCTTTGACTAGACAGACGTTTGTTGGCAAATTAATGTCTCTGCTTTCTAATATGCTGTTTAAGTTTGTAGTAGCTTTTCTTCCAAGGAGCAAGATCTTTTAATTTCATGGCTGCAGTCACCATCTGCAGTGACTTTGGTGCCCAAGTCAAGAAAGTCTGTCACTGTTTCCCTTGTTTCCTCCATCTATTTGTCATGAAGTGATGGGACCAGATACCATGATTTCTGTCTTTTGCATGTTGAGTTTTAAGGCAACTTTTTTCACTCTCACTTTTTCTGCTTTCTGGCATCATAAGGATGGTGTCATCTGCATCCTCAGTTTTGTACTTTACATGACGTACTCTGCATGTAAATAAGCAGGCTGACAAGACACAACTTTTGATGTACCCCCAGACTCATCTGAAATCACCCTGATGCTGGGAAAGACTGAAGGTGGGTGAAGAAGGGGACGACAGAGGATGAGATGCCTGGAAGGCATCACCAATTCAACGGACTTGAGTCTGAGTAAATGCTGAGAGTTGGCGATGGACAGAGAGGCCTGGCGTGCTGCATTCAGTCCGTGGGGTCTACAGAGTCGACAAGACTGAACTGAAGTAGCTACTATAGTATATATATAAGAAACAATGCATAACCTCTATGTGTAATACAAAACATAGAAAGTTAATAGCTTGAGGGAGCAGTGTATTCACTACTGAGCTGAACTTGTTTGACTAGTCATGTTCACCTTTTGCGATCTCACCAGGCTCTTCCATCCACGGGGTTTCCAAGCAAGAGTACTGGAGTGGGTTGCCATTTCCTTCTCGGGGAAATTTTTCCGAGGGCTTCCTGCATTGCAGGGAGGTGTTTCAAATCACCTGAGCTGCCAGAGAAATCCCACATAACAGTAGAAGGTAGTTCTATCGTTGAAACCATAGTTACCAGGGGAAAGCTGCACACGCAGTCCCCAACTATCACAAACTATGCAGTTGAGTTTCCCGCTTTTGGGGAAACCGCAGAGGTCTACACACCCGCAGGGCAATGGGCGAGCCTAGCCCTGGGAGAACCACTTTCGTGATCACAGTATCTGCCCTGCCAGGTAAGTATAAAGTAATTCTGCCCGCCGCCCACACAGCCTTAGACACGTTCACAGTACGCACAGGCTCACTTTGCTATTGCCCCCTCATCTCTTCCACCACCGTCCGCACCCCATCGTTTCCCCCGCCTCTCAGGCATCCTAACAACTCTTCTAATAAAATCCAAGCAGTATCTCTGGAAAACTTGCTCAACTGGCAAAGTGGCAGGCCAGGAACTGTACCACTTCCGCTGCAAAATTTACATAAGCCCAGCCCCATTCAGGACCTATAAGGGGGTTCCTCTCCTCCAACCCAAGCCCTGTCCTATGCCCCTCATCTCCCCTCCACCCCAGCCGAGACGACCAATGTGCAGGCCAGCTGCTGAAGGAGAAGTGAAGTCATGATTCCCCACAGTTTAGGGAGCCCAGGAATCAGTGGAAGCAGATCCTTTATTCTTTAGTTGAGATGTAGGGGAATTAAGCCACCTTCCTTGCATTCTTAACCTTTATTCTGTGTTACATGCTGAGAATAGTATTTCTGTGGTCCTCTGTTCAGTTCAGTTCAGTCGTTCAGTCGTGTCTGACTCTTTGCGACCCCATGAACGGCAGCCTGACAGGCCTCCCTGTCCATCAGCCAACTCCCAGAGTCCACCCAAACCCATGGCCATTGTGTCGGTGGTGCCATCCAACCATCTCATCCTCTGCCATCCCCTTCTCCTCTGGCCCTCAATCTTTGCCAGCATCAGAGTATTTTCAAATGAGTCAGCTCTCTGCATCAGGTGGCCAAAGTATTGGAGTTTCAGCTGCAGTATCAGTCTCTCCAATGAACACCCAGGACTGATCTCCTTCAGGATGGACTGGTTGGATCTCCTTGCAGTCCCAGGGACTCTCAAGGGTCTTCTCCAACACCACAGTTCAAAAGCCGTCAATTCTTCAGCGCTCAGCTTTCTTTATAGTCCAACTCTCACATCCATACATGACCACTGGAAAAACCATAGCCTTGACTAGACGGACCTTTGTTGACAAAGTAATGTCTCTGCTTTTTAATATGCTGTCTAGGTTGGTCATAACTTTCCTTTGAAGGAGCAAGTGTCTTTTAATTTCATGGCTTCAGTCACCATCCACAGAGATTTTGGAGCCCAGAAAAATGAAGTCAGTCGACTGTTTCCTCATCTATTTGCCATGAAGTGATGGGACCAGATGCCAGGATCTTCGTTTTCTGAATGTTGAGCTTAATTTAAGCCAGCGTTTTCACTCTCCTGTTTCCCTTTCATCAAGAGGCTCTTCAGTTCTTCACTTTCTGCCATAAGGGTGGTGTCATCTGCATATCTGAGGTTACTGATATTTCTCCCGGTAATCCTGATCCCACTTCTGCTTCCTGCAGCCTAGCGTTTCTCATGATGTATTCTGCATAGAAGTTAAATATGCAGGGTGACAATATACAGCCTTGATGTACTCCTTTTCCTATTTGGAACCAGCCTGTTGTTCCATGTCCAGTTTTAAATGTTGCTTCCTAATCTGTATACAGATTTCTCAAGAGGCAGGTCAGTTGGTCTGGTATTCCCATCTCTTGGAGAATTTTCCACAGTTTATTGTGATCCACACAGTCAAAGTTTTGGCATACTCAATAAAGCAGAAATAGATGTTTTTCTGGAATTCTCTTATTTTTCGATGATCCAGGGATGTTGGCCAGTTTGGTCTCTGGTTCCTCTGCCTTTTCTAAAACCAGCTTGAACATCTGGAAGTTCATGGTTCACGTATTGCTGAAGCCTGGCTGGGAGAATTTTGATCATTACTTTACAAGCGTGTGGGACGCGTGCAATTGTGTGGTAGTTTGATCATTCTCTGGCATTGGTCTTTCTTTGGGATTGGAATGAAAACTGACCTTTTCCGGTCCTGTGGCCATTGCTGAGTTTTCCAAATGTGATGGCATATTGAGTGCAGCACTTTCACAGCATCATCTTTCAGGATTTGAAATAGCTCAACTGGAGTTCCATCACCCCCACTAACTTTGTTTATAGTGATGCTTCCTAAGGCCCACCTGACTTCTTAATTTAATCAAACCCACAAATTCTCATTTTCCATGTCAAGTAACATAATCACAAATTCCAGGGACACCACATGTGGGCATCTTTGAGGAAGCATTAGTCTACCACCACAGCCAGATCTCCCCAGGGAACACATTTCTGCAAGCATATCAGTCAGTGGTGGCTGCTCCATTCTGAAAGTGATTCAGGTGAAGCAAGTCAATCCACTGCGTCTGAGGGTCAGCCAATCAACAGCTGGGCCCCGTATTGAGGCATCTGAGTCAGAGAGAGACAGGAAAATGCCCGTGGGTGATGAATCTGAGGACCCAGTACCTGGGCAGTTCCCAGGGATCAGAGTTGAGAGCTGCAAATGCCTTCAATGGGGAGGAGGAGGCTGGGGGAGGGTGTTAGGAGCTGAGTATATGTGTTTCCCTCCCCCTCACCCCTGACAAATTCATGATCTTGGATGCTAATCCCCAGTGAAGCCTGTATTTGGGTGAAGGAACTTTGAAGGATGTAATTAAATGTAAATGAGATCATAGCCTTGGGGCACTGATAGGATGTTTCCATTTCAGTTTAGTCGCTCAGTCATGTCCTGACTCTTTGCGACCCATGGACTGCAGCATGCCAGGCCTCCCTGTCCATCACCAACTCCCGGAGTCTATCCAAACTCACGTCTGTTGAGTTGGTGATAACATGCAACCATCTCATCCTCTGTCTTTCCCTTTTACGCCTGCCCTCAGTATTTCCCAAGCATCCGGGTCTTTTGAAATGAGTGTGCTCTTTGCACAAGGTGGCCAAAGTATTGGAGTTTCAGCTTCAGCATCAGTCCTTCCAATGAACACCCAGGACTGATCTCCTGTAGAATGGACTGGTTGGATCTCCTCGCAGTCCAAGGGGCTCTCAAGCATCTTCTCCAACACCACAGTTTAATAGCATCAATTCTTCGGCACTCAGCTTTCTTTATAGTCCAACTCTCACATCCATACGTGACCACTGGAAAAACCATAGGCTTCACTAGACGGACCTTTGTTGACAAAGTAATGTCTCTGCTTTTCAATATACTGTCTAGGTTGGTCATAACTTTCCTTCCAGGAGTAAGTATCTTTTAATTTCATGGCTGCAGTCATGGTTATATAGAGAATTTCCTCTGGAGCCCAGAAAAATATCATTCTGCTTTATTCATCTATGCCAAAGTGTTGTGGATCACAATAAACTGTGAAAAATTCTGAAGAGATGGGAATACCAGACCACCTTTCACACTAAACTGTGAAAAATTCTGAAAGAGATGGAATACCAGACCACCTGACCTACTTCTTGAGAAATCTGTATGCAGGTCAGGAAGCCACAGTTAAATGGAACCCACTGGCTTCCTCAGGAAAGGGGGTTTCTGCTGATGTATGAAGATAAAGAAAAGCTGGGCTTCTGACCTACCTCAGCTCAAGCAACAAGAAAAGACCTTGTGAGGACCCAGCCAGGCAAGGACTATGTGCAAGCCAGGAAGAGAGCTTACAGCAGAAACTGAATTGCTGGGCAGTTCCAACCATAATCTGCTGCTGCTGCTGCTAAGTCGCATCAGTCGTGCCCGACTCTGTGCGACCCTGTAGACCGCAGCCCAACAGGCTCCTCTGTCCCTGGATTCTCCAGGCAAGAATATTAGAATGGGTTGCCATTTCCTTCTCCAATGCATGAAAAGAGAAAAGTGAAACTGAAGTCTAGGACTTCTCAAAACTGTGAGAAAACAGATTTCTGGTTAAGCCACCCAGTCCATAGCATTTGTTTTCTGGAAGCCCAAGCTGACTAATACAGGAGGTCACTTAGTCACCATCTGCAGTGATTTTGGAGCCCAAAAAATAAAGTCTGACACTGTTTCCACTGTTTCCCCATCTATTTCCATGAAGTGATGGGACGGATGCCATGATCTTCGATTTCTGAATGTTGAGTTTTAAGCCAATATTTTCACTCTCCACTTTCACTTTTCATCAAGAGACTTTTTGAGTTCCTCTTCACCTTTCTGCCATAAGGGCAGTGGCATCTGCATATCTGAGGTTATTGATATTTCTCCTGGCAATCTTGATTCCAGCTTGTGTTTCTTCCAGTCCAGCATTACTCATGATGTCCTCTGCATATAAGTTAATGAGCATGTGACAATATACAGCCTTGACGTCCTCCTTTTCCTATTGGAACCAGTCTGTTGTTCCATGTCCAATTCTAACTGTTGCTTCCGACCTGCATACAGATTTCTCCAGAGGCAGATTACGTGGTCTGGTATTCCCATCTCTTTCGAATTTTCCACAGTTTATTGTGATCCACACCATCAATTAGGCTTCATAGTCAATAAAGCAGAAATAGATGTTTTTCTGGAACTCTCTTGCTTTTTTGATGCAGAGGATGTTTTTTTGATGATCTC
>NW_017189723.1:0-34639 GCF_001704415.2 Capra hircus | reverse complement strand
TGAAGGAATTTGTCCTTAGTTCTGCAAAATGATGGGGAGCCATGAGATTACAAGGGAAGAGGGATGTAGTCTGGTTTGGATTTTAATCAAAACCCTCTGGCAGATTTGTGGAGGATAGATTTGAAAATGCCAAGGCTGGAGGCAGGAAGATCTGTTAGAAAACAATAATGACATCTTGAACCTTAGAAATGAGTGTAGAAATGGAGAGGAAGGGTCAGATTTGAGAAATATTTGGGAAGTGAAAGTGGCAGAACTTGATGATGAACTGATTAGAGGATGAGTCAAGACTGAGGGTGTATTCGTTTCCCAGAGTTGCCATAACAACGTACACAAACTGGGTGATTTAAGACAATAGAACTTTATTGTCTCACAGTTCTAGAGTGCAGAGGTTGGAAATCAAGGTGTCAGCAGGGCCCTGTTCCCTCTGAGACTCTGGGTAGCAGCCTTCCTTGCCTCCTCCTAGCTCTGATGGTGGCTGCTGGTCTTGGATTTCCTTGGCTCGAGAGACATTACTCCAGTCACTGCCTCTGTAGTCACATGGTGCTCTCCCTGTTTGTCTCTGTCCTTTTGGAGTAAGGCTCACCCAGTAAATCACTGCTGCAAGTAAGACACTCAAGTATGACATCAACTTCACTCATCGTTATCACCAGTGACCCTATTTCCAAATAAGGTTACATTTGGAGGCAGTGGGAGTTAGGGCTTCAGCATATCTTTGTGAGGGACACAGTTCAACTTACAACAAAGAGTAAAGTCAAAATTGCTTTTAGTTTTCTAGTTCAGAGTCTATAGGATATGACCCCTGGCTAGGTAGGAAATGCAAGGGAAAGAGCTAGTTTAGAAAAAAGATGAATTCAGAATTGACTACAGGACATACTTGAAGAGCCATTGTAGCAGTCACTTCTATAGGTCTGAAATTCATCTCTTTAAGATAGAAACAAACTGTTCAGACTTATGGATAGTATGAGTAATTGGCAATCATCCCTTTCATTGTTGAGAACATGAGATCATGGTTGTTTTTATAGAAGCTGTTATTATGGCAAAGAGATCTCTATCTTGAGGTATTATGTTATCATTCTCCACTAGTTTTTAGAAACCAACAGTTAGGAAGGAAGCATTGTTGACCAAAATTCACATCATTTAATGAACACTGATGTCACTGATGTAGGCAGCTTGAAAATTGTGAAATTCCCTTAAGACTCTATTAACTGTGTGGTAAATATAATTTTAGTAGAAAGGCAAAAATCATGGACCTTTAATAGGCTTAGTGGTATTTACCGTGCTAGACATTTAATATCCTCAGTTTGGAAAATACTTCTCAACAGTGTTAACCATTTGTAACTATGGATTACATCTTGATTATATGCAAAACAAAGTAAATAGTAGTTTACTATTGTCAATACTCATTTCATACTTTTAAGAATGTGGTTTCAATACCAAATACTTTGAGTATGTCATTTAGAAAATATAGTCACCACAACAATACTCCTTCTGTACATTTCCTTAAATGTAGTACATTCTGTTTTTTATTCATTTGAAAATAGTTCAAACTACATTTGCCCAGAGCTCTAAAATTATCTCTAATTCCTCATTACATTTTTTTCTCAATGCAGGAAGTTTTGCTGGAGTTGCTGGAACATTGTGTGGATGGCTTATGGAAAGCAGAGCGTTACAAAGTAATTTCTGAAATTTCCAAGTTGATCATTCCAATTTATGAGAATCGTCGAAGTTTGAGAGTATGTTACCTGATAGTGTTTGTACCATGTCAGCCTATATATTTTATTTTGGTCTTAAGTTGCTATCTTTAAAAAACGCTGAAATGTCCTAAAATTACAGTCCTTCCTTCAGTTCACGTTCAGTTCAGTTCAGTCGCTTCAGTCGTGTCCGACTCTTTGTGACCCCATGAATCGCAGCACACGCAGGCCTCCCCTGCCACATCACAACACCCAGAGTTCACTTCAGACTCACGTCCATCGAGTCAGTGATGCCATCCAGCCATCTCATCCTCGGTCGTCCCCTTCTGCCTCCTGCCCTCAAATCCCTCCCAGCATCAGAGTCTTTTCCAATGAGTCAACACTTTCGTATGAGGTGGCCAAAGTACGGGAAGTTTCAGCTTTAGCATCAGTCCTTCCAAAGAAAATCCCAGGGCTAATCTCCTTCAGAATGGACTGGTTGGATCTCTTTGCAGTCCAAGGGACCCTCAAGAGTCTTCTCCAACACCACAGTTCAAAAGCATCAATTCTTCAGCACTCAGCTTTCTTCACAGTCCAACTCTCGCATCCATATCATGACCACTGGAAAAACCAAATGAAATTAAGGATGCAATGTTTAAATATATATTGGAATTAACATTATGCCAGTTGTTCCTACAGCATTTTTACTAACAATCTCCCCTTCTCCACTTCATGGCAGAGAATAATCCATGTTGTCCTCACTAAAAACAAAAAGTTCCTGGATTTCCATGATGTCTGGGAAGAGATATAGGGTGTAATTCTATGGCTTTGCCAATTTGATGGTGAGACTAAGGTGCTAACAGATGACTAGTAGTGGAGATAATAATTTACTAGGAATTACCCTTTTATGAGGAGCTTTTCCAGTTTTGTCTGCTACATAAATCTTTGATCAAGGGGAATTACTAAAGAACAGTAGTATAGCTGTTGCCACCAGCACTCAACAGGACTATTTATATTCAAGAATCTGAGTCTATATCAAAACTGTCTACCCCTGCTATGCCTGGAAAGGGGTGATTTAAGACTCAAGCCATTTTTAAAAGCAAAGCAACTTTATCCTTAAACATATGTAGCAAGTAGCCTTCCATTGTTGAAGGGTCCCAGAGTGGAAAAAATACATTTAATGTCATCTGTTGTAGCGTTTCTAATCTCTTTCTCCAAATTGGCTCTTATCAAACTCACTGTTTCTTCCTGGGTTCTGGGTCTTCCTAGTCTTTGCCCTGCTTTTGCTGTTCATAGGGGACATGCTGAAAAATCATAGTGGATTTCAAGTGATTATATTAAAATGAGTTAAGTAATTAAATCTCTGTCCTGCTGATGACAAACATAGCTTATGAGACAAGACAAGAATTGGCATTGCTCTTTCTGTCAAGCATTGCCTCCTAAGAACCTTTGTAAAAGTGCCAAAGTACCTACTCTCTTACTCTTAAGTTGAAGACCAGGTTATTAGAAACCCAGAGAACATTTTGCTACTCACTTGACTAATAGGGAAAAAAGAAAAATATATCTTCCCTACACATTAAAGGAAACAGTAGTTTCTATTGGGGAACGACTCCTATTTCCTTGTAGAGAGGCAAGCATCTGAATAGATTCTGAAGCATCCTGCATGGGATGAAGTAATTCTTCAGTGTTCTTTATGGGATGGCTGAAAAGTGTGCAGCCACAGTAGCCATAAAGGGAGGAACACTTCCCTCAAATTGGCTTCAACTGCAGAAGATAGTATGGAAAGAATGTGAAAGAAAGAACATCTGCTTCCGGTCTGCCCTTTTAGCACTGAAATGAAATTCACCAGCGTACAATGAACCATTTTCTAGTTTGCAGTTCAGTAGCATTTAGCGCAGTCTTAATATTATGCTCCAACCACCTGTTTCTAGTTTCAAAACATTTTTATCTTCCCAGGAAAATCTCCGTCTCCTTCCAGGAATCACTCTTCACCCCCTCCCTCACCCCACTGGTGACCACTAATCTGCTTTCCGTCTATGGATTTGCCTGTTCTGGACGTGTCATAAAAAAGATGAATGCCAGATGTGACCTTTTGTGTGTGGCTTCTTTTACTTAGCATAATATTTAGAGGTTCATTCAAGTTGTAACTTAGATCAGAACTTCATTCCTTTTTCATGGCTGAATGATATTCCATGATATGGCTATGCCCAAAATTTGTTTGTATGTTTGGGTTGTTTCCACATTTTGGCTATTATAAACAGTCTTGTTGTAAACAGTTATGAGCAAGTTTCTGTGTGGGGCATGGTTTTGTTTACCTTGGATAAATACCTAAGAGGGGAATTGCTGAGTCACAGAGTAATTCTGTTAACTTTGAGAAACCACCAAATTGTTGTCCCTTTTACCTTCCCACCAGCACCTCTGATTGGCACTTGTGTTTGGGGCTTTTTCTTAGAACCTAGTGAATGTGGCATCCTAGTGCATGTGAAATGGTGTCACACTGTGGTTTTGCTTTCTGTTTCCTTAATGACTCACGATTTTGAACAGCTTTCATGTCTTTGTTGGCCGTTTTCATATAGTCTCTGGAGAGATGTCTATTCAAGTCCTTTGCTCACTTTTAAATTGGGTTGTTTGTCATTTTGTTGTTGAACTATGAGAGTTTCCTTATATTTTTTGGATAAGAAAGCATCAGATATGTAATTTGCAAATATTTTCTCCTGGTCTGTATGGTGTCTTTTCACATAGCAAGATAATGTTCTTTGCATAGTACATTCCCTTTTCTGAGTGTGTAGAAGAATATATTTTTGGAAGTGTCTGTGAGCTTGTTATAAAAGCATTCCTCCACTCAGGCTTTTGCTGTTATTTTTGTGTCTGCATTTTACTTTCCTCTCTTAAAGTTTGCATGATCGTTTATTTCCATGTTTCCACCTTAGGGCTCAAGCAAAGCATTTTGCTTCCTTTTCAGTTACAACAATTCAGACATAAGAAAAAAGTAGTAAATAACACAGTACTTTTAATGTATATGCTGACATTGAGATATGAATGACATGAAGCATGATATTTAGAATTACAGTGTTATTTGACCATTTTAAGCTCTACCCTCTCACCTAAAGTTGTTAAGGCATTTTTTCTGTGACCATGGGAGAAGGGAGTACGAGTGACCCACCAAAACCATTTTGAAAAGGAAATGGTATTACTTTTTTCCCCTTATGCATTTATTGTAGACATTTCATAACTAACCAAAAAATAAAGCTAATTTGTTAATTCTCATATTTTCAGAAACTTAAGTTTATAGAACTCTTCATGGAGCTTACACAAAAATTTTGGAGGTTATGCACGCAAAGAAAAGACTTTTAGGCACCTTCTTCAGAGTTGCCTTTTATGGCCCAGTAAGTATACTGTAGTTCATCAAGTTGCTTTCCTCTTTAAACATTCACCTTGAATTATTAGGTTACCATAGCAGCAGTCTGGTTCTAGGTTCTGTCTGGGTAAAGCACCTGTCCCAACAGCAGGTGTGACCCTTTTCTCATGTAATGTTCACTTTGGTTTCCATATTTAGTCCACGAGGGCAGAGCACAGCATATAAGATTTGAACGTTTCCTTCAGTTTCAGTTTCAGTCAGCCTTCTTATGTGTTTATTTAATATCCAGTACTGAAAGTTTTCAAATAAAAATCAGGTAAGTATGTAAGTGATGAAAAATCAAGTGTAAAAACCTTCAGGCCAATGATATGCTCATATGACGGTTAGTTTGAAAGTTCTCATTTATTTCAGCTACAATATATGCATGTGGCTTTTAGAACTATTGTTTAAAATGTATTTCAACTACATTATTTCTGATTACTTAGTAGATGTTCTCTAAATGCTGCATTTGCTTATAATGCTTGTAAAGTACTGTATGTTTAACTTTATAATAGTCTTTTTTTGAAGAAGGGGATGGAAAGGAGTACATCTATAAAGAGCTCACAGGCCTCTCAGAGGTGTCCCTGAGACTTGTTAAACTTTATGGTGAAAAATTTGGTACAGAGAATGTCAAAATAATTCAGGATTCAGACAAGGTAACTTGCCCTGCATTTTGAAATCAGTATTTATTAGCTTCAGATGTGGCACATTGCTTCTGATTTTTTCCTTTTTTAACTGGTGGAGGAGAGGCATGGGAAAGAGAGTCTTTCCAGATCCTAAAAGAAAGGACAGGGGCTTTGGAATCAGAGAGAAGGATTCAGATCTCCATTCTCTGCCATTTACTAGCTGTGTGACCATGGGGAATATACTTAACCTCCCTGGGCCTCATTGTTCTCGTTAGTAAAATTAACTTAATAATAGTGCCTTCCTCATAGAGTTGTTGCATGAATTCAGTTCAGCTCAGTCCTGACCTACTCTTTGCGACCCCACGGAGTGCACCACGCCAGGCTTCCTTGTTCCTCACCAATTCCCGGAGCTTGCTCAAGCTCATGTCCATTGAGTTGGTGCTGCCATTCAAGAATCTCATCCATTGTTATCCCCTTCTCCTCCTGCCTTCAATCTTTCCCAGCATCAGGGCCTTTGCCAGTGAGTCAGTTCTTCGCATCAGGTGGCCAAAGATTTGGAGTTTCAGCTTCAGCATCAGTCCTTCCAATGAATATTCAGGGTTGATTTCCTTTAGCATGGACTGATTGGATCTCCTTGCAGTCCAAGGGACTCTCAAGAGTCTTCTCCAGCACCACAGTTCAAAAGCATCAACTGTTCTGTGCTCAGCTTTCTTTATAGTCCAACTCTCACATCTATACATGACTACTGGAAAAACCATAGATTTGACCAAATGGACCTTTGTTAGCAAAGTAATGTCTCTGCTTTTTAATATGCTGTCTAGGTTGGTCATAACTTTTCTTCCAGTGGAGCAAGCATCTTTTAATTTCATGGCTGCAGTCACCATCTGCAGTGATTTTGGAGCCCAAGAAAATAAAGCCTGTCACTCTTTCCATTGTTTTCCCATCAATTTGCCGTGAAGTAGTGGGACAGGATGCCATGATCTTCATTTTTTGAATATTGAGTTTTAAGCCAACTTTATCACTTTCCTCTTTCGCTTTCATCAAGAGCTCTTTAGTTCCTCTTCACTGTCTGTCATAAGGGTGGTGTCCTCTGCATATCTGAGGTTATTGATATTTCTCCTGGCAATCTTCATTCCAGCTTGTGCTTCATCCAGTCTGACATTTTGCATGATGTACTCTGCATATAAGTTAAATAAGCAGGGTGACAGTGTACATCCTTGATAGTTGTAGGGATTAAATTATTCAGTGTATGGAAAGTGATTAGAGTTCCTGATATATAGGAAGGCATTTGATAATAACATAGAAACTACCATGCTCAATAGAAGTTAGCCATTATTGTTAATGTTGTGCCGCATGAGTGTCAATTTCATACTTTATGATTAAAAACATCTCAGGTGGGATTCTCTGGTGGTCCAGTGGGCAAGAGTTTGCCTGCCAATGATGGAGACACAGGTTTGATCCCTGGTCCAGGAGGATTCCACATGCTGTGGGGAACCTAAACCTGTGCAACAAGCTACTGTGCCTGTGCTCTGGATCCCGGACACCACAACTAGAGAGTACTCCCAGCTCACGACAACTAGAGAAAGCCCACACACCACAGCAAAGAAGATCAAATGCAGCCAAAAATAAAAATAAATAAATGTGATTTTTAAAATAAAAATGATCTTATGACACACCTTTCACTCTTAAGATAGCCTTAGTTCAGTAGTTATATTTGCAGTGATGTAGGTTTAGGAGAGATGCCTTGATCTAAAGATGATCCATCCCACTAGATCCTGCCAAGGCAAGGATGAGAAAGGTTCCAGCAAGAGAGGCTGTTTCTTAGAAACGCATAGTTCCAGATAGACAGAATTGCGGAAGAGCACAATGGGAATGACTGATTGTCCTTAGTCACCATGGGCATGTTCAGGATGAGAGCTGATTTTTAAGGTAGGAAAGACCTTTAATACAGTGCAAGATCTGCAGGCCCCAGAAATATGTACCGCGTGACTGTGATGTGCATGGTGCTCTGCAAAACACTTGCAGCATTGCCAGAGTGAAAAGCCCTTGGCGATGGTAAAGACACTTCATTTTCTACCATGAAAATGATCTCTTCACTTTGTAAATTTAGCTACAACTTATGGAGATGATTTTACCTTGAACATATGCCTTGGACGTTTAAAAAGTAGGTATACTGACAGGCCCAGAATTCATGAATATTTGGCAAAACCGCTCTGCTGCTTATCAGTTTCCGTCTTCTGTGTTGTTTTATCGAATTAAGACCATAGAGAAATTTCTCTTTTGTAGCCAGCAAGTTTTAGGCTTGCTACCACACTACTGATACTACAAATGGAAAGTTATTAGAAAGCCAGGGTTGCAGAAAAACATGCAGTTTTCTACATTATGCTGCCTCTGAAAACCTGGCCAACAAGCACTAATGAGAAACCACCATCAGGCAGCTGGACTCCTGACCCTCTTTGTAAACACAATATTTCAGTCACTCTTCATAGGCAACAGAGAAAAGAAGCAGTTGCTACTTTTAAAATCCTTCTTCTTTGTTAATATGTGAAGTTAAAATTTAAAACACTCTTTTACTTGCCAAAGAACAAAATCTGCTTAAGGACACAAACAATTTAAAGTACAGTGGGCAATATTTTCCAGTATTTTAAATGTATGTTTTGTTGGACCCAATAATTTTGCATTTAAGATTTTATCTTGTAAATGTGCACAAAGATGTACATTTAAGATGTTTATTGCTATAAAGTTTATATAACAAAAACCTGGAAACAATCTGTGTCCATACTGTTAAGGAAATGGTACTACCCTCACAATGGATATAGGTAAACTACTTAAAAAATGTATAAGTATTGATACGAACCAACCAAGATACATTCTTGAGAGAAAAAGGTGAGATGTAGACATTATGGGCAGGATGATTACATTTGTGAAAACTGATATTTACATACACTCACTTGTGTCTGCTTAGGAAATTTCTGGAATGATACAAAGTTGTTTTTTAATTTACTTATTTTAATAGGTGGATAATTACTTTACAATATTGTGGGTTTTTTTTTTTTTTTGCTATACCTCAGTATGAATCAGCCATAGATGGAATGATACAAAAGTGTTAACAGTTATCCCTAAGGAGATAGACTAGAGTCTTACAGAGAAGAAAAACATTTATTTTTCAAGTGTACCCTCATGTACTGCTTGAATGTTTTACCATATACTTTATTTTTATAAGGTTAAAATCAGTCTTGATCTCTTTTTTAATTTCTTTTCTATGTTTTGTCTTAAGCAGATAATTATCTTCAACTATTTCCTTAGGTTTCTCTGGAGAAATCTAGATATTTAATGGGAAAGAAAAGAAAGAATTTTTGAATATAAGCTTTTTGGAGAAGTTTTAAAAGCTGCTAAGAAAATTTCTATCCCTTGTCACAGGATTGAATACAGTGTTTGCTATGGGTTTTCCACAGTGGCCCTTGGTCAGATTGTAGTCATTTCCTTGTATTCCTAGTTTGTTGAGTGTTTTCATCATGAAAAGGTGTTAATTTTGCCAAATGCATTTTCTGCATTGTTTGAGATGATCGTGTTTTTCTTTTCCTTCATTCTGTTAATGCAGTGTATTGCTTCTTTTGTTGCAGAGCGTGGGCTCTAGAGTACATGGGTTCAGTAGTTGTGGTACAGGGGCTATTTTAGTTGTGGTGCCCTGGCTTAGTCGTCCTGCAGCGAGATCGTAGTTCCCCTACCAGTGATTGAACCCACGTCCCCTGCAATGGATGGAGGATTCTTAACAAGTGGACCACCAGGAGAGTTCTGTAGACTAACAATATTTTAATGTAAAGTCTCTTAAATCATGTGGCAATCAAAAAAGAGAAATATGTTGCTATTGTTATGATAATACTAGATTTTATAATTACCCATGGATTTACCTTTACCGAGACCTTCATACAGGTTTGAATTACTGTCTGATGTTCTTTCATTGTGACCAGCAGGACTCCCTCTGGTGTTTCATATGGGGCAAGCCTAGTGGTGTAAAAGCTGGCTTAAAACTCAGCATTCAAAGAATGAAGATCATGGCATCCCGTTCCACTACTTCATGGCAAATTGATGGGAAAACAATGGAAACAGTGACAGGCTTCATTTTCCTGGGCACCAAAATCACTGCAGATGGTGACTGCACCCATGATATTAAAAGATGCTTCCTCACTGGAAGAAAATCTATGACCAACCTAGACAGCATATTAAAAAGCAGAGACATTACTTTGCTGACAAAGGTCCATCTAGTCAAAGCTATGGTTTTTCCAGTAGTCGTGTATGGATTTGAGAGTTGGACTATAAAGAAAGCTGAGCACAGAACAATTGATGCTTTTGAACTGTGGTGCTGGAGAAGACTCTTGAGAGTCCCTTGGACTGCAAGTAGATCCAATCAGTCCATCCTAAAGGAAAACAACCCTGAATATTCATTGGAAGGACGGATGCTGAAGCCAAAACTGCAATACTTTGGCCACCTGATGCGAAGAATTGACTCATTGGCAAAGGTCCTGATGCTGGGAAAGATTGAAGGCAGGAGGAGAAGGGGATGACAAAGGATGAGATGGTTGGATGGCGTTACCGACTCCATAAGTGGACATAAGTTTGAGCAAACTCCGGGAGTTGGTGAGGAACAGGGGGCCTGGCATGGTGCATTCCATGGGGTCGCAAAGGTTAGGACACGACTGAGTAACTGACGTGAACTGAGTGTTAATGAACTCCTTCAGCTTTTCTTTATCTGGGAATGTCTTAATTTCTCCCTCACTATTAAGGACAGCTTTGCCAGATATAGAATTCTTGGTTAATAGATTTGTTTTTTCTTTAAAGTCCACTGCCTCCTGACCTCCAAAGTTTTGATGAGAAATCCAACACTCTTACTCAGGATCCCTTGTATGTGACAAGTCTTTCTCTCTCACTTCTTGCAAAATTCTCTCTTTGCCATAGTAAAGTAATTAGCCTTCAATTAAAAAACATTAATTTTTAAAAAAAGAAAAAAATTCTCTCTTTGGCTTTGACTTTTGACATTTGATTTCAATAAGTCTCAGCATGGATCTGTTTGAGTTACCCTGCTTGGAGTTTGTTGAGTTTTGTGTCTTTCGTAAGATTTGAGTTTTCACCCATTATTTCTTCAGATAATCTCCCTGCCCCTTTCTCTCTCTTTTCTCCTTCAAAGACTCCCATAGTGTGCATGTTCACCTGCTGGATGATTTTCCTCAGGTTCCATAGCCTCTGTCCTCTTCAATTTTTTTCCTTTGTGTTCCTCTGATCCATCATTGACATTGTCTTATCTTCACATTGGCTACACTGCTGAAATGTGTCTTTGAATCCCTCTGGTGGTTTCAATTCAGTTATTGTATTTTTCAACTCTGAAAAAAAAGGTCTGGGTTTCCTTTTAGATTTTCTAGCTCTTTATTGATACCGGCATTTTGTTGATACATAATTTCCTTGACTTTTCCCACAACTTCTTTTAGTTGTTTGATCATGAATACTGTTGTTTTAATCTCTTTTTCTAGGGGATCTGCTATCACTTTTTTCCATGATGTCTATTGGGTTTTTCTTCTGTTTTGAATGGGCCATACTTTCCTATTTCTTTGTATGCCTTGCAATTTTTTTGTTGTTGAAAACTGGACATTGAATTAAATATTGTGATCTCTCTGGAAATCAGATTCTGTCCCTGTCCCAGAGTTTCCTGGGTTTTGTTTTTGTTTTTAATTGTTGTAAGCTGTGTCTCTCCCAAGAATCAGCCTGAGGTGTAAATTTGGGGTCTTCTCTAGTCTTTTCTGAGCCTGTGCCTTCCCCTGAGCATGCGCAGTGACTTTCTAGTCACCCTCATTTATGCAGTTACCTTTGAACAGTCTAGTATTGGATGTCCAGCTCCTAAGAGGTGATGGAGAGGAAGATGAAGAGAAGAGGAGAGGAAAAGTGCTGGTCTGTTAAATCCCCTGAAAATCACTTTAGGCAGAGGGGGAGGGCATTGCAACAAAGGGAAGAGGTGGTATAAAAATGGCCACAGCCTCCTTGACTGTCCCCCTGTGATCAGAAGCAGCAGTCAGCAGTCATAGCACAGATTCACAATATTTGGAAGACAGGGTCTTTGTTCATCCTGGCTCCTACAAGCTGTTCTAGGAATATGCACACAGCTATCTGCCGTAGTACCTCAGGGATGAGGTACGGGTTGCTGCCATTGTGCCCAGAGTTAAAACTGAACAAACTGAAAATTAAGGTAATTTTCTGTCCAAATCTTCCCCTGGAAGTTGCAAGTCTTCAACAGACTCCAGAGTTCCAAAATTGTTCCATCAGATAGGTAATGATGGTGTAACTATTGTCTCTATAAGGAGATAGATGTCTGGTGCTCTGCCATCTTCTGAGAATCCTCTCTGTAATAGGTATTTTTTGAGGTGGAATTCAAATGTGCAGTTAGCCATTTTAATATATGGGGAACACATGTACAACCGTGGTGGATTCAAGTCAGTGCATGGCAAAACCAGTACAGTATTGTAAAGAAATTAACCTCCAATTAAAATAAATAAATTGATATTTAAAAAATTTAAAAAATAAAAATACATAAAGATTTAAAAAAAGAAATTGAATGTAACATAAAAGCAAATAAAAGTAAATTTTTAAAAAAAGCAAATGATAAAGCAATGCTCAGCATGATCTCTGGTTTGTAAATAAATACATATGCATAGAAGAAAAGATTACAAGGAAATATATGAGAATGTAAATGATGGTCATTGCTGAGTGGTAGCATTGCAGTTTTTTCTGTCTACATTTCTATAATCTCCAAATAGGCTTCTGTAACTTCTTAATAATCAGAAGGAAATAATCCTTGAAGAAAGAGCAAAGACCTCTTCCAAGTGTGTATTCATCTCACAGTATATTCAATGACTGTTCCTCAGTTGATCTCAGAGGTGTTAGTAGCTTACCTGTTCCCCATTTTCCCTTCTGTTGAATAAAAAACAAAACTTTCTTACTTTCTAGGTAAATGTCAAAGAGTTTGACCCCAAATATGCTCATATCCAAGTCACTTATGTGAAGCCCTACTTTGATGATAAAGAACTCACAGAAACAAAAACTGAGTTTGAAAGAAACCATAATATCAACAGATTTGTTTTTGAGGCTCCTTATACATTGTCAGGCAAAAAGCAAAGTTGTATGGAGGAACAGTGCAAAGGCCGTACAGTCTTGACTAGTAAGTAGGACTTGGCATAACTTCTTTGTTTGACATGATCTTTTTTGACACACACAAGCAGCAGCTGGTCAGCAGGAAAATGTAATTGAAATTTTAATCGTTTATTGTCCTGCTGTTCAGTCACTCACTCACACAAACATGCTATGTTATAAACCATTCCTTTGCCATATGTAATTAGGTAGTTCATGCTTAGTCTGAGTCGTCTCAGAGAGAATTTCTCCTTCAGTCCTGAAGTAATAAGGGACCTATTTGGTCTCTAAGGGATTTTCCAGAGAAAATATGAGGAGAATTAAGCACAATAGATTTTTTTAAATTTGGCTGTTTGATTTACTATCTTACAAACTCATCTGTCAATCTTAATCTTTCATAGCCTCAAACTCATTTCCATATGTGAAGAAGAGGATTTCTATAAACTATGAACAGCAGATTCATTTAAAGCCAATTGATGTTGCCACGGATAAAATAAAGCTGCAGAGCTGCAAAAGCTTTGCTCTTCTGCTGACGTGGACATGATTCAGCTCCAACTTAAATTGCAGGGCTGTGTTTGAGTGCAGGTATGTTGGTTGCTAACCGTGTAGTAAATGTTTCTTGTTGTTCCTCTTGCTTTCATAAGGGCACAGAACAAGCACTAATTGTAATTGTCTTATACTCTGACTGGGTGCAAAAACCTCTACATTTTTTATTAATTTAATAAAGACATTATGTTCAGTTTCTATAAATTTTGTGTTATGTCAGAGAGCTTTAACGTAAATCCCTCTGACTAGAGCCAAGTCCTATATTTAGATAGCAGAAAGTGTTAACTACCTTGTTAGAGTATAAATTTTGCAGATGATTTGCTTTAGTTAATCTTTTTCAAATAAATTTATATTAAGATAGAAAATATGTTTCTCAGGTATGGATCTTTAATATAGTATTCTTTTTAAAAAGAGAAATGCAAAAATTACTTTTTAATTACATTCTGACAACTCTCATTTTTCTCCTTTTGTAATTTAGGTAAATGCAGGTCCATTAGCATATGCCAGAGCTGTCTTAAATGACAGTCAAACTAGCAAGTATCCACCCAAAAAAGTAAATGAGTTGAAAGACATGTTTAGGTAAGTGCTTTGTATTTTTCAGTTCAGACCACTATTTTTTTTAACTCCATTGTCTTCTTAAGTGAAACCAAAATATTCACCAAATAATGTCCCTCTAAAAAATTATTGGTTCCCTTTATAACGTTTAAGTTACCTTCTAATGGTATTTAAGTAGTGAGGAAATGTGTGATCTCATACCCTTTCTTTTTCTCTTCTTCTAGGTCCCCTATAATTCGAATACTGGTGTGTTTAATATTGTCCCAGAGGTCTCTGAGACTTTCCTCAGTTCTTTTCATTCTTTTTACTTTATTGTGCTTTCAGCAGTTATTTACACCATTTTATCTTCCAGCTCACTCATCCATTCTTCTGCTTCAGATATCCTGCTATTGATTCCTTCTAGAGTATTTTTAATTTCAGTAATTGTATTGTTTGTCTCTGTATATTTATTCTTTAATTCTTCTAGGTCTTTGTTAATTGATTCTTGTGTTTTCTCCATTCTGTTTTCAAGGTTTTTGATCATCTTTACTATCATCATTCTGAATTCTTTTTCAGGTAGTTTGCCTATTTCTTCTTCATTTATTTGGACTTCTGTGTTTCTAGTTTGTTCCTTCATTTGTGTAGTATTTCTCTGCCTTTTCATTATTTCTTAAAGTTATTGTGTTTGAGGTCTCCTTTTCCCAGGCTTCAGGGTTGAACTCTTTCTTCCTTTTGGTTTCTGCCCTCCTAAGGTTGGTCCAGTGGATTGTGTAAGCTTCCTGTAGGGTGAGATTTATTCTGAGTTTTTTTTTCCTCTGTTGGGCAGGGCTAGTGAGGTGGTAATCTTGTCTGTTGATGACTGGGTTTGTATTTTTGTCTTTGTTGTTTGGATGAGGCATCTTGCACTGGGTACTACTGGTGGTTGGGTGATGCTGGGTCTTGTATTCAAGTGGTTTCTTTTGTGAGAGTTCTCTCTATTTGATACTCTCTAGTGTTAGGAATTCTCTGGTAATCTAGGGTCTTGGAGTCAGTGCTCCCATTCCAAAGGCTCAGGGCTTGATCTCTGGCCAGGAACAAAGATTCCACAAGTGGTTTGTTATGGCATTAAGTGAGATTAAAATAAATACCCAAACAGGAGAAACCAAAGATGAACCCCAGACAAATGGCAGTTTCAAAATCAGACAAATAATAATTAAGCTAATGGAATATACACATACACATAGAAGAAGAAGAAGTGAAGTTGCTCAGTCTTCTCCAAGTGTTTGCGACCCCATGGACTGTAGCCCACCAGGCTCCTCCATCCATGGGATTCTCCAGGCAAGAATACTGGGTTGGGTTGCCATTTCCTCCTCCAGGGGATCTTCCCGACCCAGGGACTGAACCCAGATCTCCCGCATTGTGGGCAGAGGGAGCCCAGACACATACACATATACACCTATAAACAAAATCAAAACAGTCCAACAAAAATAAAGTACAATAGATTGACCTAGTGAACAAAAGGAACTGAAAATGATATCTGCCAGTTAAGATCAAACTAACTAAAGCACAAACTAAAAACAAAACTAAAGCAATGTGCCATGTGGGGAGTAAAGCAATGAAAACAAAACTAATAAACATGTTGAGAGGAAAGGAAATAAAGAAAAGAAAGAATAGATATGCAAAGTTAAATAAAGGTAGATAAGGAAAGTTTATATTCATTAAAGATTAACTGCAAGAGGAAAAGTAAAGTAGGAAACGCAAGCAAATTAACAAATGTAGAAAAATATAATAATGTTTAAACTTTTTAAATTAAAATTTTAAAAAGGGATTAAAAAAAAGAATGGAAAACTCCACAAAACTGCAAAAGGCCAATGTAGAGGCAGATATTTATAGCAACAATAAAAAGTGTGACTGAGAAGAAAACCATCAAAAGCTTAATTGTATTTCATAGTGCTAATAAAATCAACAACTACAATACAGAGGAAAAAAAAAGAAAAAAAAATTCCAAAAGAAACCGCAGAACAAGGCAAAATATAAGAAGAGTAAATATTTTTCCTGAGTCACTGCTGTCAGTGTCCTTTCCATCGCTGGGAGTCACAGTCCACCTCGCCCTCCTGGGGTGCCTTCCAACACTGTGCTGGTCTCTGGGCCTGCTGTGGGGGCAACTCAGACTCTAATCTGGTCCTACTCCTGTGAGTTCTTGCCTCCAATGTACACAGCTATAGGAAATAGTGCATTTTCTTTTGTGGGCGCTCTCAGTGTCCTTTTATATCTCCCATAGACACAGAGTCTGTCTAGTTGATCGTGTGGATTTAATCTGCAGCTTGTACAGCTGGTGGGAAGGTTTTGGGTCTTCTTTCTTAGCCACACTGCCCCTGGGTTTCAGTTGTGGTTTATTTCCACCTTTGTACATGGATCGTCCACTTGGATTGTTCCTGAGGCTGCCCTAGAGGTCTTGGTTCTGCCCCAGTGAGGGCCAGCAGCGGAGGTGGTACAGCTGCTTGGGTCACAGGGTTTCTGGCAGCACCGAGCGCTCAGAATAGTTGGAAGCTAAGGCAACAATAAATACAGTGCTCTAGAAGGGTATAGCATCTGCCTACACCCTGTATCGTCTGCCTACAGTGCGGGAGACCGGGGTTCAATCCCTGGGTCGGGAAGATCTCCTGGAGAAGGGAATGGCAACTCACTCCAGTAATCTTGCCTGGAAAATCCCATGGGCGGAGGAGCCTGGAAGGCTACAGTCCAAAGAGTTGGGAAGAGTTGCAAAGAGTGGGACACGACTGAGCGACTTCACCTTCAGAAGGGTATGGCAACAAATATTGGCCAATACACTGCAATATTCTTGCCTGGAGAACCCCCCTGACAGAGATGCCTGGCAATCCACAGTCCACAGGGGTGCAGAGTGGGACACGACCAAAGCAACGCCATGTCAATAGATGCAAGATTTTTTTTTTTTTTTTTGCCTGTGGCAGCTCTGCCCCAGTGAGGGTTGAGCATGAAGGTGGCGCAGCTGCTTGGGTCACAGGAACCATGGTGGCACCAAGTGTTCAGGGATACGGACTGCCTCCGCTGTAGGAGTTACTGCCCTATCAGAATCTGTTTTGAGCCTCTGGTAGCTGGCGATCAGAAGATCTCTTTGGCTAGTGTTTCTCTGTAGCTCCACACATTCAGGCGCTTAGCGATCTCCCTTGCCTGGGGTCCTTCACTGTTGTTCATCGTGTCAGGCACAGAGAGAGGCCCCGCTAGCTGGCGGTCCTACTCTGTAGTTGAGCGCATCAGTCACTTCGAGGAACACCCTGGATGGGGTCCTGCTCTGTAGTTCAGTGCAGTCAGGGGTTTGATGGGTCAGCCTCTCTACTGTTCAGCTGCCAGTGCTGGCCTGTGGGGAGAGAGAGGCTATGGTGATGGCTCCGGCAGTATCGTCTTGCTTCCATGGCTGCCTGGCTTTCTGCCACAGGCACTTTCCACCACAATTTCCTCCCTCACGTCTCCTAGGTCGTTCTTGCCACAGTCAACAGCAGCCCTCACCCTGGAATTGCTCCACAATCTGGTGCTCCAGCTTCCAGCTGCTGTGCCTTGCAGGGGACCTGTTTCCCTGTCCGGGGTATGTATGGCTGTGGCAAGGGCTGTCTGATTCTCACTCCATTTAGGCTGCCACAGATCAGCTGTTTCACTCTCAGCCTCAAATGTTTCTCCTCTGACCCAGACGATTGCCCCAGTGTGGGGATTGGACCCCTGCTTCAGTTCCAGCACCCACCGAGGGCAGGTCCAGTCCTAGTAACACTCCTGCTTTTCCCCCTAGTTCCTTTGTCCTACCGAGTGTTTGCATGGTTCTATATACTCTTTTCCAGTGGTCGGGGGCTCCCGTCTGCTCTCAGCTGGTGTTCGGCAAGCACTTCTGTGTCTGAATGGGTAGTCCTGATGTATCCATGGAGAGAGATGTACTCCACGTCCACCTACTCCTATGCCATCTTGTTCTACACTGCAAATCAGATTTGAAGCAATTACTGACAGTTGCTTTAGCAGTTGTTCAGGTAGTAAACTATTTTGATCTTTGCACCACCATGCCATTGGAAGTGAGTAGCTGTGCAAGTCTGAGTTGATCTACTGTGAGCATGGCTAAGAGTCTCTCAAGAAGAGTCCTAGAGAAGTGAAATGATTGGCTCAGTAGCCAGATCCCTAAATGAATATCCCTGTTTTAGCTATAAGAAACTAGTTACAGTTGCCCTTCCATAATTGCAGCTTCCACATCCAGGGATTCAACCAACTGTAGATTGAAAATATTTGAAAAAAATTTCCAGAAAGTTCCAAAAAAGCAAAACTTGTATTTCCTGCATGTAGGTAGCTATTTACACAACATTTACATTGCATTAGCTATTATACATTAGCTAGAGATGATTTTAAAGTACAGGGGAGGATATGCAAAAGTTATATGCAAATACTGTGTGATTTTATATAAGGAACTTGAGCATCTTCAGAGTTTAATATCCATGGGGGAAGGGGCACAGTGGTCCTGAACTAATCCTCTGGGGATACTCAGGGACAACTGTATGATCATTTAGGAGAGATCCTGAGCGGATTCCAAAACTCAGGAATTGTCTTAATACCCATACAGCCTGCAAAACTCTTGTTTCATAATACTTGGCATTCTAATGTTTGACTGTTAATGTCAGTTATAACTAACTAAGTTATATAGTCCACAATGCGAAACATATAGAAGCAAAGATCTGCTCAGCACTGACAGACAAAGTATGTCATGATTAATAGTTAAGACTTTTATAGATCTACTTACCTTAAGTTCCCTGGTAGCACAGATGGTAAAGCGTCTGCCTACAATGTGGGAGACCTGGGTCCGATCCCTAGGTTGGGAAGATCCCCTGGAGAAGGAAATGGCAACCCACTCCAGTGTTCATGCCTGGAAAATCCCATGGACCAAGGAGCCTGGTGGGCTACAGTCCATGGGGTTGCAAAGAGTCGGACATGACTGAGCAACTTCATCATCATCATACTTACTTTAAAACCAGAGTACTCCTGAATTATCCTGGTAAATGTCATTCCTATATTAGGCTCCTGAAATCTGTGTTTACAACCATTCTGTACATGGATTGTCACTCGACTATTTTAACATCTTCACCACAGATGTAAAAGTCATGGCCTGATGGTCCGGTTCCTCAATGCATGAGCCCTATTGAGCTTACCTAATGTCTCTTTGCTTTCCTTAAAAAGGAAAACATCCAATAAGATCAATATTTGCTTCAGAAACTCTTCAGACTCTCAATTTTTTATGAAATTCAGACCCCTTAAAAGAAACAACGATCACTACAGCCCTTTAGAGAACACATTCTTTCTTATTGCTGGTTCCAGAAAGGAGAATGTCCTCTGTCCTGGTATGAGCATTTCACTGCTTGCCTGAAGACACTCCCCTGGGTGAGACCATCACATGGAGGGTGTCCTTACAAATAGACTGACCATGGTTAGTGCCAAAGGACTGCAGTGTAATGGTGGGTGGGGCAGAAGAGATTTCAAGGAAAACAAGAGCTAGTTGACTCCAAGCTCTCTTTTTCATGGTATCTTGTATGCTTTCTGTTAGAAAGGACTATGGGAAATCTATTACAGTTAGTCCAAAGTTGCACTGCGTGACCAGGAGTCCCATTCTCTGACCATGGTCATCTTCTCAGCATGGAGAAGCCAGGCAGCTAGACTCTCATCATCCCATCTTTCAGTGATTGAATCATCCCAGCCTCCTCTCCTGTTCTCGTGACAGGGACTCTCGCCGGCCTGAGGAGTCTGGATCCGTGATCTGTTTCCTCTTTTTGTCATCTTGACTTCTGTTAGCCCACTTAGGCGTGAGTGTAAACCGTCCCAAGGCATACCTTTGCAGCTCAGTTTTCAGAGGTCCTTTTTTGTCTCCTTGCCAAAGCAGTCCGGTGATCAGGACTAGGCAGGCAGGGAATCATTCCACTTCCTTTATTGTCTGTAGCTCAGGTTCAGCCCCTGAGTACAGTGGGGACATGCCTCTGTTCACCCTCACTCTTCTGGGGTATGTTGAAGTGTTACTCACTCAGTCATGTCCGACCCTTTGTGACCCCATGGACTGTAGCTCACCAGGCTCTTTTGTCTGTGGAATTCTCCAGGCAAGAATACTGGAGTGGGTTGCCATTTCCTTCTCCAGGGGATCTTCTGAACCCAGGGATCAAACTCAGGTCTCCTGCATTGTAGGTGAATTCCTTACTATCTGAGCCATCTGGGGAATACTTTAATCAAATAGGCTACATAATTTGTTCCTAGAAACTGTCCAGTTTACGGGGTTCTGTTCTCCATTGTCCATGGGAAAAAACAGCAAAACTCCTCCTTTACAAAAATATGAAACAATTATAGCATTTTAAACCAATATCTATTACAGTTATAGAATTTGCATGCAACTGTATGACCTAGCTGTGAACTCTAAATTATTCATATTGAAAGCAAATTATTCAATTTACTGCTATTATGATGATCAAGTTATTTAGAGTTTTCTATACAGTTCTTTTTTCCTTGTTAAAAAACAAAATTCAACTGTGGTTGTTCAGTTGCTCAGTCATGTCCAACTCTTTGCAACCCCATGGACTGCAACACACCAGGCTTCCCTGTCATTCACCACCTCCTGGAGTTTGCTCAAACACATGTCCACGTATTCAGTGATGCTATCCAACCATTTCATCCTCTGTCACCCCCTTCTCCTCCTGCCTTCAATCTTTCCCAGCATCAGGGCTTTTTCCAGTGAGTCAGTTCTTTGCATCAGATAGCCAAAGTATTGGAGTGTCAGCTTCAGAATCAGTCCTTCCAGTGAATATTCAGGACTGATTTCCTTTAGGATGGACTGGTTGGATCTCCTTGCAGTCCGAGAGATTCTCAAGAGTCTTCTCGAACACCACAGTTTGAAAGTGTCGATTCTTGGGCACTTAGCCTTCTTTTTGGTCCAACGCTGGAAAAACCATAGCTTTGACTATATGGACCTTTGTCAGCAAAGTAATGTCTCTGCTTTTTATTCAGAGTCAGGTGAGTCAGTTTTAAAGCTTTTGGCTTTATTCAGTGATTCACGAGTCCAGCAGGATCCCATGTAGCATACTGAAAGGAGCTCTGAAGAGCCATAGAAAATGGAAGCCTTTTACAGGTAGAAGGAGTCAGGTCAAGGAAGTTATTCTAAAAGAGACCTGATTGTTTCAGGCAAGGTCACCTTCCTCTGGAGCACAGCAAGTGTCTGTCAGTTGGATTACCTCACTAGTGCTGACCAGGAAACTCCAGACTTGAAAGTGATATATGTACTTTTCTGACTAGTTAAGATTACCTACCTGGAAAAGGCCAAAACTACAATTAATATATTATAACTCAGGTGATGTGGGTTTAGCACAAGTGACTCCATTTTGGACCTCTTGTCTCTCTCTCTCTCTTTTTAAAAATGTATTTGGCTGCACCATGTCTTAGCTGTGGCATGTGGGATCCAGCTCCCCAAGCAGGGGCTGATCCCACTAGTCCCCTGAGCATAGAGTCCCATCCTCTGGACCACCAGGGAAGTTCCTTGTCTCTTTTTTAACACCCCAAACTTGGGTTTTATGAATCAGCACCTGTCTTTCTCATTTAATTTCTATAAACCGTGACTATTATATTTCGTTCTAGAGACCAAATTTTAGACCCTTGATATTATATATTATATGTTATGCATTCTTCTATCTTATGTATTATATATAATATATTTATAGCTAACCAAGAAAATCTTGCTTTCTATTGGTTTATATTTATGAAAGCTGTACAGTCATGATGTATCATATTTAGGTGTACTTTAGTTTAGGCAAATGTTGAGTTTTAGTGAAGTTTTATAAATCAATATTTCCAAATACAGTCCCTTATAAAATAACTATTTTCAGTCACAAAATTTGAGATTTATTTTTTCCCAAAGGTAACTATAATAACATAAAATAAGATAAAATATAGCTGTGCATTGAAATCTCAATTATCTGTTTAGCTCCATAAATGATGACTCGACAAAAAGATATGGCCTTGGATGTTCCTTGGCCCTTTTCAGTGTAATCTGTTACACTATATCAAAAAACGTCAAGCTTTTAAAAGAGGAAAATCTTCTATTATGGACTTTATAATAAAGACGTGATTTGTAGCAATACAAATGATATGACCCATTACTGCCACCAGAAGCCATTTGCAGGCTTCCTACTGAAGTTTCAAAGCTAACTTGAGAACCTAGTCTTGAAAGCTCAAAAGCTTTTAGCTTTTGAGCTTGGGGATTGTTCAGTAAAGAGGTTGGTATGCTATTCTTTCATCTAATCCATGCATGAGATATCTGTTACCTTTGATCACACAAAATGGATAATTTTTAAAATGTCTATATGATTATGAATATATATGTTTCTATGCTTGTAGGTTATAAAATTATTAATACATTTGTGAAGTTCTTCATTAAAAATTTTTTGCATCAATTAGTTAACATAATTGTGGTGTATATTTGGAAATATTGCCTTATTTTCTCTTCACTTAACATTATTTCCCAAGTCTCCAGGAAAGGGGCATTGGTATCTGCATATTGAATAGCCCCCAAGGGAACTTGAGAACCACTCTTAGAGGATGATCTACAAACTCATATCAAAAAGTTCACTGTTGAGGCTCTTTTCTGACCATCTATTAAAAAACATTTTTAAACATTTTATTACCTCTCACTTTCTGTTGAATTTTACATTTTACAACCTTTCATTTTTCTTAATGAGTAACCAGATCTTTTCTGCTTTTTTAATACCCTGCCTTTGTAATACAGCTTTGAAGACTTGAGTCGGTAATGATTTTCTTTGCTCCTTCTGCTTTACATCATTTTAAATAGCTAAATGTCAGTGATAAGTTGGAATATGCCTGTGATTTTGTGTACACATACTTTTTTTGGCCATGGCTATTTTGCTTTGTGATAAACATGCCATTTCTTTCATTTTAGATAATACAAGAAGACCCGATGCACTCTCCCTGGATGAGCAACACATTACGTGTATTTTGTGCAATTAGTGGTACATCAAGTGACCGAAGCTATGGTTCCCCAAGATACACTGCTGAAATATGAGGACATGCAGATGTCAAGTGACAACAAGACTGAACTTCTCAGGAATATTTGGAGGGGTGCAAATGTTAAAAATTTAAAGATTTGTTGTACACAGATTTCTACTGTATAGTAAAGTGATTCAGTATACACACACACATATATTTTTTCATATTCTTTCCCCACAATTTATGATGGGATGCTGAAAATGGCTTTTTGTGCTATGCAGTAGGACCTTGTTGTGTATTCATGGTATATATAATAGTTTGCATTAGCTAATCCCAAACTCCCAATACTTCCCTCTCCCACCCTGCTTCCTCATGGCAACTGGAAATCTGTAAGAAACATTTTTGATTTCTGATTGTTTCTTTTTTCTATGCTGCCAAGGATAGGATGATTAGAAGTAACTACATGTCTTTTAAAATGACCTTTTCCTTTCTGTAAAAGTGAACTACCACAGCAAACTGCTCCTTGAATGACACAAAACTCTGTTCCAAAACAAACACCTAGAAATGTTATATAAAATACAACATCACACATAGATATTTCACACTGTCTCCCCTCTCCTCAAACCTCCAGTTTCTTCTCTACCATGTCCCTCTCAGCAAATGATCTTTCTTCTGATTTCACTGAAAAAATAGGAATCAGAAGAGGATGTCCGCATCTTCCCTGCTGCCAACTCCCCCAAACTCTATGCTCCCTTTCCTCCTGATCTCCCCTCATCTCATGACCACGTATATGCTGATGACTCCCACAGGCATATCTCCAACACAAATATCTCTAAACTTGCAAATGCTATGCCCAACTGAATCATGTCTCCCCTTGCATATCTCACATTTAACCAGGTCTCTTGATTTTCATCCCCCAACCTGCTTGTTTCCCAGAATTCCTCGTCTCTGTAAATGACATCACCACTCAATGTTTGCTCAGGCCAGAAACCAAAGACTTGGTTCTATCACCTCTCTCTGTCTCACACACACCTTGTCTTGACCCTTCAGCATATACTTTTGGCTGAACCTTCACAATATACCTGTAATTTTACCCTTTCTTGTCACCCCCATTCTGCTGTCCCGTGCTAAGTCACTTCAGTCATGTCTGACTCTTTGCAGCCCAATAGACTGTAGCCAGCCAGGCTCCTCTGTCTGGGATTCTTCAAGCAAGGATACTGGAGTGGGTTGCCGTGCCCTCCTCCAGGGGATCTTACTGACCCAGGGATCAAACCTGGGTCTCCTGAGTCTCCTGCATTGCAGGCAGATCCTTTATCACTGAGCCACTGGGGAAGCCACCTCCATTACTACCATCCTAATCTGAGTGACTTTCATCTCCTGCCTGGCCAACCACAGTAGTCTTCTCACTTATCTCCTGCCATCCACCGTTTACAACCTTAGACTCTATTCTCAACTCTACAGCTGAAGTGGTCTTCATAAAACTTAAGACAAGGACTTCGCTGGTGATCCAGTGGTTCAGCGTCCATTCTTCTGTTGCAGGGGGCACAGGTTTGATCCCTGGATGGGAAAATAAGGTCCCACATGCAGCGTGGAGAGGTCAAATAAATCAATGAAATGTCAGTCAGATCGTGGCATGCCCCTCTGTTCAAACCCTCCAGTGGATCTCTTCTCACTCCAATAAAAGCAAAAGCCTGCTATGCTCTGGCTGATCTGGTGCTTTGGGATCTTTGGTGTACCCCTGATCTCTTTCTCTCTCTCTGCTTTCCCACCATGTCCAGCGACACACACCCTATTGTTGTTCCTTGAACACACAGTGTCCACTTCCACCTCAGGGCACTTGGTCTTACTTCTGCCTGAAATGCTCTCACCCAAATCTTGGTAACCACTCGCTCCACTCCCAGCTGTCCTCATCCCCTTAGTAAACATGCTTTACTTTTCTCCATCCCAATTCATACCCTCTGACATTACAGTATTGCATTTTCTGGTTTGCTTGTGGTCTGCCTCCCTCAATTAGAATGTAAGCTTCATGCGGGCAGGGCTTTTGTCTTCTTCACTGGTGTCCTGCTCTGAAAACAGTTCCTGGCTTCGTAGTAGACACTCAATAAATAATTATTGAATGACTGTCTGAAAGGCACAGTTGAGAGTACAAGAAAATAAGGTACCAGAAAGGATGAGAGAACGAAAAACAAGAGTAGTTTATGGGCACCTTGAGATTTGATGAGATTTGATCTCTGTGGCCAAGACTGTTAGCCCCCAATATGCATTCTCCTGTGTATCTAAAACCAAACTCCTAATCTTCAGTTGGACAGTCATCCAGAATAAAGACGACCATGACTAAGTTCTGACCAATGGGATATTAAAGAAAATGTCATTTGGAAGCTACTGAGAATCTTCCTCAAAAGATAGCTGCCATGTCCCTTTTTCTTGACCTCTTGCTCTTTTCTGCTGGCTGGAATGTAAAAGTGAAAGCTAGGGCCTCCTTGGACTATGAAGTGACTTCAGATACAGAGGCCACAAAGACTGGCACAATAAGATAGAAAGAGCTTGGGTACCTGAGGACATGGTGAAGATAAACACTCTATGCCAGCGAGGACTGCCTTTCTCTGGACTGAGACAGTTTTGCTCTTATCGATGTCTCTAGTATTTTGGAGGATCAGGTTCAGCTCTCAGCTGAGCCTAATACTAATCTGTTCAATGTACATACAGAGAGAGGAGCCAAGGCTTTGAGACCAAGACCCTCATATTAATCGTGGACCATTAATTCATTATTCCCTCAGTGAAATGGAAAATTAGGGAAAACCATGTGTCCACTGGCAGAGGAGACTAAATGAAAGATTGCCTACCTAGGCCTGGGCTCTGTCCAGAAAATAGAGTTCCCTTGGGAATTCATAACCACTAATAGGGAAGAATACTGGAGTGAATTGCCATTTCCTTCTCCAGGGGATCTTCCTGATCCAGGGATCAGATCTGCATCTCATGTCTCCTACATTGGCAGGTGGATTCTTTACCACTGTCACCACCTGGGAAGCCCCACTAATAGGGAAGGGTTTTTTTAAATAAGACATAAAAAGCACAACCCAAAGGGTGAAATGATATATCTGAGGATGTTAAAGTGAAAAAACATAATTCTGAATGACAAAAGACACCATAAATGAAGTTAAAGACACGCCGAAGAATACTAAGAAAGAAAGGATTAGTGCAAGAAAACATAAAGAATCCTATAAACCACTAAGAAAAGGCAAGGTATACCAATTTCTATGACTGTTTCAAATATGTTAAACAGGGTCTTGGAAATGTAGAATTTTGATGCACTATCTTATATGAGTAAAAACGTGCTATATTTGTAAAGCATAATTGAGTTGAATGTAATTGTTGTTAAAGTGTGCTTGCTCAGTTTATAAATACTTGACACTGTTAAAATTTGACCTGTATTCAGACAAATCCCCAAACAGGTCAATTAAACAATGAAATATAATATCTCATTGTCCAACCTGTCTCATATCAGGGACAGATTTCATTAATGTATTTGATTACTTGATCTGATATCTATTTGTAATGAACAGCCAACATCTTTCTAGTAAACAAGGCATTTGCTTTTCAACTGGGGCCTGGTTCCATCTTCAGCGTTTATGTAAACACAGTCTAAATCAAAAAAAAGAAAAGAGAAAAGAAAAGACAATGTAGTAGAACAATGGGAAAAAGACCTGAGAGGTACCTTATAGAAAACTTTTAATGACCAACAAACAAATGAAAAGGTGCCTAACCCATATTGATTATCGTACTGATTGTGGATATGGTCATTAAAATAGTAGCTCACCCTTACTCAGACCCTACTATGTGCCAGGCAAAATTCTATGTGCTTTCCATAAGATATCATTTCACATCCATCAAACTGGCAAAACTTTTAAAACCACAACACATATCAACTTTTGGCAAGGATGTGAAGCAATGGAAACTTCCTGGCACTGCTGTTGAGAATACAAGTACTTCACAGAGCAATTTAGCAATATCTGGTCAAGTTGAAGATGCAAATATCTCTTTTAGATGGACATTTAGAGGAATCTGCACATATCCCCAAGAATTTTCAGAGCAACCCCATTTGTAATAGGCAAAAAAAATGGAAAGGATATAAATGTCCTCCATCCAAAGAAAGGATAAATAAACATAGACCTTCTGGAATTCTCTACAACAGCAAAAATGAACTAGAGCTACATATAGCAACATGAAGGAGTCTCAGAAAGTGCTAAATGAAAATGGTGTTTCAGAATGATACATGTACAGATTACCATTTGTATATAATTGTTTTTAACTTTTTATTTTGTATTGGGGTATAGTCAGTGAACAATGGTGTGATAGTTTCAGGTGAACAGGAAAGGGACTCAGCCATATGTATTCAAACTTCCCCCACCAGCCTCCAGCATCTAAGCTGCCACATAACACTGATCAGAGTTCCATGTGCTATATAGTAGGTTCTTGTTGGTTATTCTTTTAAAATATAGCAGCGTGTACATGCCCATTCCAAACTCCTATCCCTTCCAACCACAAGTTTGCTCTCTTTGTATATAGTTTCAAAATATGCAAAAACCCTATATTATTTATGAATACCCTCACTGTGGTAGTAGTATAAAAATACTCAAGGGCACTTCTAGGGAGAGATGGTGTCTGAGAGACTGAGAAAGGTGCATGCAGGGTGTCAACTCTGTAACCTTTTAATTCCTACGAAAGGAAACTCAGGTACACAAGGCCTAGAGTTACAGTTTATTTTTACTTACTTTTTAAAGTGAACTTCTATTTACTAGTTGCTTTTATTTATTTAAAAGCTCTAGGCTTATGTTTTATTATATTTCAAAAATTTTTTGAATTTTATGTATTGAGCTGAGCCTGGTCTTCATTGCAGTACAAGGGATCTCTTCCTTTCTTTTCTTTTAAGCTGTGAATGTAGGCTCCTCAGCTGTGGCATGTGGGATTTTTTAGTTGTAGCATTCGAACTTTTAGTTGGGGCATGTGAGATCTAATTCCCTGAACAGGGATTGAACCCTGATTCCTGCACTGGAAGCACAGAGTCCTAGTCACTGGACCACCGGGGAAGTTCCTAGGGTTACAGTTTGACAAAGCTAAGTAACGGGTATATGTGTGCAAAGCATGTTCAGTTCAGTTCAGTTCACTTGCTCAGTGGTGTCTGACACTTTGGAACCCCATGGACTGTAGCAAGCCAGGCCTCCCTGTCCATCAGCAACTCCCAGTGTTTACTCAAACTCCTATCCATTGAGTCGGTGCTGCCATCCAAACATCTCATCCTCTGTCATCCCTTTCTCCTCTCGCTTTCAATCTTTCCCAGCATCAGGATCTTTTCAAATGAGTCAGTTCTTCATATCAGGTGGCCAAAGTATTGGAGTTTCAGCTTCAGCATCAGTCCTTCCAGTGAACATTCAGGATTGATTTCCTCTACGATGGACTGGTTGGATCTCCTTGCTGTCCAAGGAACTCTCAAGAGTCTTCTCCAACACCACAGTTCAAAGGCATCAGTTCTTCAGCGCTCAGCTTTCTTTACAGTCCAACTCTCACACTGTATATGACCACTGGAAAAACCATAGCCTTGACTAGACAAGCCTTTGTTGGCAAAGTAATGTCTCTGCTTTTTAATATGCTGTCTAGGTTGGTCATAACTTTTCTTCCAAGGAGTGTCTTTTTAATTCATGGCTGCAGTCACCATCTGCAGTGATTTTGGAGCCCCCCAAAATAAAGTACACCATCCTTTCCACTGTTTCTTCATCTATTTGCCATGAAGTGACGGGACCAGATGCCATGATCTTTGCTTTCTGAATGTTGAGCTTTAAGCCAACTTTTTCACTCTCCTCTTTCACTTTCATCAAGAGGCTTTTTAGTTCTTCTTCCCTTTCTGCCATAAGGGTTCAGCATGTTAGTCTCTATGGAGTCCATTTCTGTGGACTTGAAATATTAACAATAAAATGTATAAACAAATAAAAGTAATCCAGTCATTTTGAGAAAGAAATTAGAAAATGGCTAAAAAATGACATAATTGCATCATCCAAAATGTTAACATTTTAATCCAAGTTTTTTCTTTGAATTCTAATATTTATTGAGCCTGTATTTCATGCTCACTCAGGATATGGGACATTGTAGATGCCTTGAACCAATAAAACTATGACATCCTGAATGACACGTGCCATATGTGTTGCCAGAATCTCCAGCATAGGGTTTCAGCTCCGTTAAGAAGTATCTTTAATGTAGGATTAAAGCTTTTGACTGCACAAATATTCAATATTCATCAAAGAGGTCACCCACAGTTTTCTGGAAATAACGGTAACTAATACTTTCATTGAGCGTTTACTATGTGCGAGGATCTGTTCTGAGCACTTTATCTGTATTAACACATCTAATCCTCACAACAACTCTCTGAAGTGGGTGCCATTATTATCATAATCATCCCTATTTTCAACAGGAGGACGCTGAGGCACGGACAAGTTAAGTAACTTGCACAAGGTCACACAGTTGGTCAATGATGGAGCCAAGATTTAGACCAGAGAGTCTTGGTCCAGAGCCCTTGCTCTTAACCCCTGTGAAATCTTATTTTCAGTATCACTAATTTTACAATAATAATGCTTTCTGTTTATAGTGTGTGGCAAATGGACATGAGTCAATAATTGAACTCCAATGTGACACTGCCTTAATTATTTTCATTTCGTGTGTGTATGGCTTGTCTCAATCAGAGAGAAAGCTTCTGAAAGGCAGACACCGTGTTTTAAGAGAATATTTTTTTGTAGATCACTATGTCATTCAATAGTGTTATTTGCCCACAGAAAATTGACAATAAATATTTACTGAATGATTCAAGGGAAATACAAGAAAATTCGTGAACCTTTCCACACAGAGGCATAAAAGGTTAATTTCTTAGGTCAATCAGGAAAGATAGTCCTCAAGAGACTTTTCTATGATTTTGGTTTTCATGAATCTTTTTGTTAACAAAAGCTTTATTGAGATATAAAGTGAATTTAATGATTTTCAGTATTGCCATTGAGTTGTATGATCATCACCACAATCAACTTAAAACCTTACCATCACTCTGCCTCAAAAAACCCTGTGTCCATTAACACCACTTTGCAGCCTTTCCTCTTTCCTTCCCACATCTCCTCCCAGCACTAGGCAAGCACTAAACTAGTTTCCGACTCTAAGGACTTGCATCTTCCAGACATCTTGCAATACGTGGTTTTTGTCTGACTAACTTCTCTCACTTAGCTTAATATTTTTAAGGTGGTTGTTGTTGTTCAGTCACTCAGTTGTGTCTGACTCTTTGCGACCCCATGGATTGCAGCATGCCAGGCCTCCCTGTACTTCGCAATCTCCAGGAGTTTGCTCAAACTCATGTCCATTGAGTTGGTGATGCCATCCAACCATCTCATCCTCTCCCATCCCCTTCTCCTTCTGCCCTCAACCTTTCCCAGGAGCAGGGTCTTTTCCAATTAGTCAGCTCTTCACATGAGGTGGTCAAAGTATTGGGAGCTTCAGTTTCAGCATCAGTCTTCCAATGACTATCCCTACAATGAACTATTATTTGGCAATGAAAAGGAATGACTCATCAACTATTTTATGCAACCAACTTACTAAAGGATTGCAAGATTCCAGACATATTTATACTTAGTTTTAAAAAGTATTTGGTAATAAATTATTGGTAACACAAATTTTTTTCCTTTTTAACTGTACAATTCAGTGACATTAAGAATATTCACATTGCTGTGCAACCATCACTAATATCCATCTCCAGAACTTTTTCATCATCCCAATCTGAGATGCTGTGTGAATTAAGTAATAGCTCCCTACTCTTCCCTCCTCTCTAGCCTCTGGCAACCACCACTGTTCTTTCTGTTTCTATGAATCTGACTCTTCTAGATAACTCAGATAAGAGGAACAATACAGTATTTGTCCATTCGTTACTGGCTAATTTCATGTAGCATAAAGTCTTAAGTCTTCATCATTGTTTTCGCATTGTCAGAATTTCCTTCCTTTTTAAGACTGAATAATATTCCACTACATTTTGATCATCCATCCACCCGCCAAGGGATGTTTAGGCTGCTCCCATGTTTCAGCTGTTGTGAAAAATGGTGGTATGAACATGGATGTACAAATGCCTGTTAAAAGTCACTGCTTTCAATTCTTTTAGATATATAAAATAGAATGTGTGGATCATATGACAACCCTGTTTAACTTTTCAAGCAACTGCCAGACTTTTCACAGTAGCCAGTTTTCCACAGGAGCTTCATCATTTTATATTCCTACCAGCAGTGACCCAGCATTCCAACTTCTCTAGATCCTTGTCAAAACTTGTTCTTTTCCTTTCTTTTTAAAATAATAGTCATCCTGATGAGTGGGAAGAGGTACCTCATTGTGGTTCTGATTTGCATTTCCCTAATGATTTATGCCATATTTTCCTAAGCTATAGTATCCAAGAACTACCTTACGAGATTTTTTAAAAATTGTTTACAAAACAAATAATCCCCACACATATTATTAAACTTACTTATTTGAAGTCAAGTCTATCCCTTACTGTGGAAAGTAAATTGCATAAATATGGAAGTTCCTGGGCTAGACACTTGTCATAGGTTAATCTTCCCAGGAAGTGAACTCTGAGGTAGTTCAGAGTGCAAGCTGTTAAGGAAGGAGTGCCCTTGGGATGACCACCTGTGGGAGACGGGGAAACAAAGGTGAATTGCGGTTCCCAAATTTTTAAGAGTTTAAAGTTGTCCTGAGATCAAAAAATTTGAGAGCCACAGGCCTAGAACGTATTAGGGGAGGTAACACCCTCTCAGAGTCATTTCAAATCAAATTCTTACCTGACTACTACAGCTGGAAGACCCAGGACTTTTCTGGTGGTTCAGTGGTTAAGATTCCATGCTCCCCAATACAGGGGCTCTGGGTTCAGTCCTGGGTCAGGGAACTAGATCCTTCATGCTGCAACGAAAATTAAAAAAAAAAAAAAAAAAACAAAAAAAACAACTGCATGCCACAATGAAGGTCAAAGATCCCAAGTGTGCAACTAAAACTTGATGCACCTAAAAATATAAAAAATTCTAATACCCACTCTCCCATTTCCTGCCCTCTCTCTCCTCTATTCCTTTTCCTACTTTCCTAAAACTGTCTCACGACTCTAGATGGCGTTTCACTCTGCACCAGGCCTCTCGGCATATATTTTGGGGTTTTATTGTGTTTGGCTGCACTGGTCTTCATTTCAACATGCGGGTTTAGTTGCCTTGGGGCACATAGGATCTTGGTTCCCCGACCAGGGATGGAAACCATGTTCTCTGCACTGGACAGAAGATTCATAACCACTGGACCACCAGGGAAGCCCCCTCCAGCATATGTTTATCTCACCTTCTTCTCCACATCTGTTCTGTGGATTTCAAGAAATTAAACTGCTCCTGTTTTCCACACTGGCAGAAGCACTCACTTTGGTGAAGACAGCTATGATACATTATATATAGTTTGTATTTTTAGAACATGTGAATCCCAGAGAGGCCTTTTGTTACTGTACATGCTAACAGGGAGGTATAGCATCTCATTCACATTGTAAGTTGATATTGCAATTTTGGAACAAATTTCAAAAAATACTGAGAGCATCTATTTACTGCTTACTGTGAAGAATAAAAGTATATACAAAATTGCTATCAAAAGATTATGGGATGATTTGAGAGAATAGTATTGAAACATGTACATTACCATATGTAAAATAGATGGCCAGTGCAAGTTCCATGCATGAAGCAGGGCCCAAAGCCAGGGTTCTGGGACAACCCAGAGGGAGAGGGTGGGGAGGGAGGTGGTAAGGGGCTTCTGATTCATGTTGATGTGTGGCAAAACCCATCACACTGTTGTAATTATCCTCCAATTAAAATAAATTAATTAATTTAAAAAGAGATTAGACTCTCATATTTGTGTGAAGCCCATTCAAAATACAGATGCTCAACACCTCAGTTTATTTCAATCCAAGCACAGAAACCACCAGAGAACAGAAAAAGACCCAAAACTCCACCAAGTTCCAGTGTTCCTCTAGTGATATAATCTCTTTTGAAAGAATGTCATGCTACACAGGACAGAGAAAAAGCGAAGATGTGAAGTAAGTGGGGTGAGGAATGGTCATGGCAATCAAATACCAGGTAAGAAGAAGCTTTTCTTTTTGGTCTGGGGACATTTTGCTTTTTGGAAACAATGTGTTACTTTCTCCAGGCATCACACATGTGCACAGGCACACACACAAAGTACGTAGCTTGCTAAATTTAGCTGCAGTTCTGTCACAACAATGATAACAAAGTTTTCTTCTGACCACAATGTGTTTGAGTACAAATGGTTCCTCTTTCCAGGCTCTGCTTAGTACATACACAAATTCCCAGTATGGTGACACCCACAATCTCACAGCGGGGACAACTTCTTGAGAGCATTCAGCCAGGATCCAGCCATCCTCTCTAGGAAGAGACACAAGGAATTAAACTGTTTCCTAGCTGGTGGGTTCTGCGGCCTTATACCATTTCACAGAAACTGATGATCGCAGCTGATTCCATTTCACCGTGGCCAGCCTAGAATGACACGCAAATGCAGCCCCGTGTTGGGGGGGGTCCTCCATCACCTTGTGGAATGGGATTCAGTCAAGGTGCCACTGTCTTCTCCCGCACCTACTGTGCCACAGAGCCGCAGCACACAGACACCTCCCCGAAGGGCTTCACCACCGAGCTGCCTTGGGGATGGAGGGCTGAGCGGAAACAGGAAATCAAATGGCCGTAAAGGAGAAACGAAAGAAAAGGGACTGACAACAAATGGGATATTGTCAGCAGAAAGGAGAACAACAGAAGCGGAACCGCAAGATACAAGGGAACACTAAAGATGAAAGAGTACTCGGACTTCTAATAATAGTTCCCATTTAGGAGGGCTTACTCTGTGTTAGGCACTGGATAAGCATTTCATGTCACTTTGTTCATCTCATTCAATACTGACAACAAACCCTGTGGTATGCATATTTTACAGAAAATAAAACATGCTCTTGCAATGAAGAGCCCCCCCAGCCACACACACATTTAAAGAAATCGAAAGAGGAGGTGATAAAAAGAAACAGAAAAAATGGGACAAACAAAAAGCACAAAACCAGATGGTAGAAATAAGTTGAAACATACTAGAGCTAACTCTACAGTTAAAAGACAATGATTGCCTATAGGAGAGAAAACAAAGTGATTTGCACTCTATGCTGTTTCCAAGAGCACATCTCAAACATAGCAGAGACAGGCGAGTAAGGATGTGTGGAAAGGTACAAGGTACACACTACTAACCAAAAGAAAGCTTATGAATTACACTAATATTAGCCAAAACAGAACCTGAGGCCAATAACATTCAGATTACTGAAACCTACTTCTTCGTGATTAATAACTGGGTTCTCTATGTGCTCAATCCATCAGTCATATCCAGTTGTTTGTGACCCTTTGGACTGTAGCTCACCAGGCTCCTCTGTCCATGGATTCTCCAGACAAGAATACTGGAGTGAGTTGCCATGCCCTCCTCCAGGGGATCTTCCCAACCCGGGGTCGAACCCGTGTCTGCTGCATTGGCAGGCAGATTCTTTATCACTAAGCTATTGGGGAAGCCCTCGATGGTTCACTATGAAGCTATAACAGTTCTAGATTTGCATGCCTCTGATG
>NW_017189722.1:0-34702 GCF_001704415.2 Capra hircus | reverse complement strand
TGTGAATTTGGGGGCCAACAGTGACCATTCTTTTCTGGTGATACTGAGTGTAGTGCCCTTTGCGAAAAGGGATTTACTGTCTAAAGTAAATGCCCAAATTCATTTCGACCACGGACTAGTGTCGGTTTTAGATGAGACCGGGCATCCTCTTCAGGTCTTGTCTCTGGCATTAAAAGATGAATACAGACTCTACTTGCCAGAGGCCCAGCGACAATAAGCCCCGAAGTACAATCATGGGTTCAAAGATACCCTCAGGCCTGGGCTAAAACAGCAGGAATGGGGCTAGCCAAACAGAGGCCCCCTATCATTGTGGAACTGAAAGCCAGTGCTTCCTCGGTGAGGGTACGACAGTATCCCATTGAGTCAAGAGGCTCGACAAGGAATTACTCCTCATCTACAATGCCTCATAGACGCTGGGGTCCTAAAAAGGTGCCGGTCCCCATGGAACACTCCCCTGTTGCCTGTGAAAAAAGCCTGGGGGAACTGATTTTAGACCGGTTCAAGATCTACAAGAAGTCAACAAATGGGTGAATGATATTCATCCTATGGTTCCTAACCCTTATACATTGCTAAGCAACTTGCCTCCAAACTACATTTGGTACACTGCTTTAGATTTAGAAGATGCCTTTTTCAGTTTGCCTCTTGCCCCCGCAAGCCAAGAGATCTTTGCCTTCGAATGGCAGGAAGATGGTGGTCAGACCCCTGTGCAGCTGACATGGACTCCCTTACCACAGGGTTTCAAAAACTCGCCCATGTTATTTAATGAGGCCCTGGACGAAGACCTCCGTGAGTATCGGGTTGAACACCCTACCACTGTTTTATTACAATATGTTGATGACCTTATGCTGGCAGCGGCTACAGAGAAAGAGTGCCAAGAGGCAACAGGTGACCTTCTCCAAACCTTGGGGACTTTAGGTTATAGGGCTAGTGCCAAAAAGGCCCAGATTGCCAAGCAAGAGGTTACATACCTCGGTTATAAGATAAAACAGGGCCAGAGGTGGCTAACACAGGCTATGAAAGAAACCATCCTCCAGATCCCTGAGCCGGCTAACCCTAGACAAGTGAGAGAATTTCTGGGAACTGTGGGATATTGCCGGTTATGGATCTTGGGGTTTGCAAAAAAGGCCAGGCCTCTATATGAAGGGACCAAAGAAAACAAGGACTGAAAATGGACTGAGCCAATGAAAGAGGCCTTCCAAGAGCTCAGGCGAGCCTTGCTAGATGCTCCTGCCCTTGCCGTCCCTGATCCATCTAAGCCTTTCCAATTATTTGTAGATGAAAAGCGGGGGGATAGGGAAAGGGGTACTAACACAGAGATGGGGACCATGGAAGCGACCTGTAGCTTACCTTTCCAAGAGACTGGACTCAGTGGCAGCCGGATGGCCACCTTGCCTCCATATCATCTTGGCCACCGCGCTCTTAGTCCACGATGCTGATAAACTGACTTATGGACAGAGACTCTTGATCTACACTCCTCACGACAGAGAGAGAGTTTTAAAGCAACCCCCAGGTAAATGGATTTCTAATGCCCGGTTGATGCACTACCAGGCCTTGCTACTTGACACCACACGGATTCATTTCCAAACGCCCTGCACTCTAAATCCGGCCACTCTTTTGCCCAATCCGGAAGAAATTAGCCCCCTCCATGATTGTGATGAGATACTGGCTGGGGTAACAGCAATATGAAAGGACTTAACTGATACTCCACTGGATAACAGTGAGCTAAAATGGTTCACAGATGGCAGCAGTTATGTAAAAGATGGACAGAGACGGGCGGGAGCCGCAGTAGTAGATGACTCTGGACAGATGATATGGGCAGAGGCCCTTCCCCCGGATACCTCAGCACAAAAGGCAGAGTTAATTCCCCTGATGCAAGCATTAGAGAGAGCCAAAAGAAAAAAAATAACTATTTTCACTGACAGTCGCTATGCTTTTGGCACAGTACACATCCAGGGCCCGATATATTGGGAACGGGGGTTTTTGACAGCTAAAAAAAAAAAATTAAAAACTTGCCTAAAATCCGTAGACTTTTAGAGGCTGTACAGATGCCTCAGGCTGTGTCAATAGTACACGTACCTGGACATCAAAAGGGTGACAGCCCCACGGCACGAGGGAATCGTGCTGCAGACCTGGCAGCTCAAAAAGTAGCTGATGAAGATTTCATCACCCCTGTGTTGGCGATCGGACTTCCACATCCAGGTATGGGAACTCTGTCCCTAACCCCTGAGTATTCATCCACAGACCTTGCTTGGATCCAAAAACACACCAACCTTCAAAAAGGTAAAGATAGATGGTACTGAGACTCAGACGGCTACTTGATACTCCCTGCTCAGTTGGGACGGCAACTATGTGAGCATTTACACTTGTCTACTCATCTGGGAAAAAAAAAAAAGACTCTGATGCTCTTTCAAACTGCGCGCCTGTGATTTCCCCGGCACCAGACAACTGTAAAGATCATAGTGCATGCTTGTAAGGTGTGTCAACAGATGAGGCCAAAAAAAGGACAACATGCAGGACTGAGGTATTGGGAAAAAAGACCAGGGCAACACTGGAAAATAGATTTCACCGAGATAAGGCCAGGTCGACGGTATCGGGCCTTGGGTGCATTGCAACCACGTACGCCCAGCTGCTTCAGCAGAGCAAAAAGACGCTAAGAAAAAATGAAAAACATCTCTGCACCCGTCCAACCCCCTGAGGCTAAAGCTTCAAAGGCGCCAACAAGACTAGGACAGCTCGGCTGGGCCATCTTGTGGATGACCCAGTTACTCTGCTCCAGAGCTGCCAGCGTAAACCCGCATCAACCTGTCAAAATCACCTAGAAGCTGCAAAATGGACTAACATGTGAGATGCTTAACTCCACCACCGCAATACATCCACCAAATACTTGGTGGCCAGACTTATACTTTGACCTTAAGCTGGTGGTAAATGTACCCTGGAAGAGGGGCAAGCTCCGAAATCATGCATTCTGGGCATATCCAGGTGCGCCCAGGCATAACTGAAAGATCTGTGGGGAGATACAGGGAGGACTCTGTGCTGCCCTAAAAAAAAGAGTGTTTTTTTATATGCTGATCACACAAAAATAGTTAAAAAAAATCTATGGCCAAAGTAAGAGAAGGACTAGCCCAACGTAAACAAAAACGTGAGGCTCAACAAAGATGGTTTGAGTCTTGGTTTCAACAGTCCCCTTGGTTGACCACCCTAATCTCCACCTTGCTGGGACCCCTGCTAATACTTCTACTGATGCTTACCTTTGGCCCATATATTATCAATAGACTTATAGCCTTTGTAAAAAAATGCATAAATACAGTACAACTGTTTGTGCTACGACAACAATATCAAACTGTGTCTCAGGACCGAGAGGAACATTCCTCTATATTATCTAAGGACAGGGGGGAATGTTAGGGACCAAATGACGGTCTCTAGGACCTGAGTCATGTTTACCAGAAAGAGACAAGGTATGCGCTCATCCTGCCTGGCCAATCATATAACGCCAGCTACTCCTGTAACTGAGACGAAGAACTGCCTGTATATAAGCCGCCATACTCCTTTGTTCAGGGCTCTTGTCAGATTCCTGTTGGTTACTATGAGTGAAATGACACAGAACATACAAGACATACAAGACGCACACAAGAGACATACACTCTGGCCAGAGGGACAAGAACTGGGCAAACTAATTGCCGTTTATTATTATAAAGCCCTCCTTAGGCAGAATTCCAGACTGTAAGAATAAGCCTTTTCAGCACAGCACAGGTGCATACATGTTATCGTACAGCAAAGGGGAGTGAAATCTCTGTCTACTGCAGAGTCTGCACAAAGCCCTCATCTCCCTCTTATCTCAAGATGGGAATGCTCCCTCATTTGCAAGGGACCATTAAACTCAAGGCTGTATCCAGACTCTTTGGCAGAACGCCTCGTATGCAAGGACGCTCAGCCTGAGCAGAGAGACCCGTTTGCAGGCACATCTCTGCTACCCTATTAACCCTTCAGATTCCCTTGTGTGGGATGAGACTTGGGCCCTAGCGCACTAGAGATAAACTCCCTTCTTGCTTTTGCATTACTGTGGTGGACTTGCTCTCTCGGTCGGTTCGGAGATACGGGCTTGGAGCATAACAGGCCTCGAGTACAGTGGGTACAGCTGTACCCTTATAAGAAAGAGGAAGGTAGATAAACACGTGGTTCCTCTAACTTAACTTCCGTCATAAGTCTCATGATGTGGTATAAGAATACTTCTCTAACATCTTTTGCTATCCTTAGTAACAATCAAGTAACAAGTCTTTAAAACTTAAAGTTAGATGACCCAGAGAGATGGTATGGGGAGGGAGGTGGGAGGGGGGTTCAGGATTGGGAACACGTGTACACCCGAGGCGGATTTATGTTGATGTATGGCAAAACCAATACAGTATTGTAAAGTTAAATAAAGGTTAAAAAAAAAAAGTTAGATGTCACTGTTACTAGAAATTAGATGCTTCCAGATGGCACTTCTGGAAGTTTTTCCCAAGTGCTCTCCTTGCCCCAATCTCTCAGCTGAGCTGCTTCAGGGTGGCACATCCCACTGAAGGAGAAGCATGCACAGGTTAGGGAATGTAAGGAAGTGCAGCATTTCCCTGTGTCTGGACAAGAGAATTCATGAGAGGCTGCAGAGCCTGCCAGATGTCACAGCACCTGATATCTGAGCACAGGAAAATTAGGGAATGACAAATGATCTATACAGCCATCCAGAAATACTGTATTCCTACACTGATAGAAATGAAAATGTCAGGACTGGAAGACCCTTCAGCCTTTGACCTGTTATGAGGAAGGGGGCTTTTTAACTCTGAAGACCAAAGATTCTGGCTGTTCTCAGTATGTTCGATTCATACTGTCACGCGAGTGTATGCTCCTCGGTTTTTTGTCTCGTCACAACAGAGATTTGGAGTAATGGACATTAAAGCCCCCTCAGCGTGTCACAGATCTCAGGTCTTGGATAGACCATGTTATAGCTGTCAGGTCTCGAATGGACAATGTCATAGCTCTTAGACAAATCAGTGTTACAGCACTATTTTATTTAGAAGACAGCAGGAAAATCCATCTTCGAGGCCTGAGGGCACGTGGATCCAAAGACACGAGGAGAAGAGTGCCCCAGCGCGCAGAAGAGTGTGAGAGAGAGAGAGGTAGCTTTGGCTCCTCGATTTATATGTTTCTCTCTCCCTGGGCCTGTCCTTTGTAAACTGGGCCACCCAGGAGTGTTGTTTGTTTCACCTGAGGTCCTCACTCCGGTCCTCGGACCTTCTTAGGTTCTGTATTCGCGGGCTTTTCCCTTCCTTGTCTTTTAGCCACCGCCATTTTGGACTCCTTTTCCCTGTTCTACCTACCTGACAGTACTTAACACTACTTCTTGCCTGGAGAATCCCATGGACAGAAGAGCCTGGAGGGCTACAGTCCATGGGGTCACAGAGAGTCGGACACAACTGACTGACTAACACACAACACACAACAGTACTTACAGAATTCAAAATCTCTGTGGGTAGATTCAGCCTACAGAAATAAACAGTCCCTCCAAGGAACAAACAAAGCCTTTCTTTTCTTCCAACCACCCTTCTCGTAACACTTTCTCTCCCCAAGACTGATCTTCTGTCTGCAGCCTAATCAGGAAGCCTGTAAGCTGCACCTTTCCTCCGTTTAGAACAGCTTGCAAACAACAAATAAAACTCACTTAAGCAGATTCCGTTTTTTCTTGTGTATCTTTCAAATTCTGCCCTCCACAAACCACTCAGTTATCCTCAGATATGAATGGAGAAGATGTCATTCCTTGGAGAAGGGTAAACACTTGTCTTGGACAGGATTCACTCACCTCACCAGAGGCCTGAAGGAAACTGAAAGTTAAATTCTAGTAGCTGGAGTTTGGCCAGGAAAGGAAGAGAGAAACTATAAGGCCAGTAAGAGGCAGCCAGGTAGGGTCTCTGGAAAGTAAGGAGGCTTTTGTGCCTGTGCTCGATGAGTCAGTGAGTGCTTTTTATTCCTATTCAGAGGGTAACAGGCAGGAAGGCCAGGGGTCTCCAAATGGAGGAAATAGCCTGCAAGTGTCAGACATCTTTATCCCTCTTAAGCGGCAGTAGTCATGTATGAACATGAGAGTTGGACTGTGAAGAAGGCTGAGCACCAAAGAATTGATCTTTTGAACTGTGGTGTTGGAGAAGACTCTTGACAGTCCCTTGGACTGCAAGGAGATCCAATCAGTCAATTTTGAAGGAGATCAGCCCTGGGATTTCTTTGGAAGGAATGAAGCTAAAGCTGAACCTCCAGTTCTTTGGCCACCTCATGCGAAGAGTTGACTTATTGGAAATGACTTTGATACAGGGAGGGATTGGGGGCAGGAGGAGAAGGGGACAACAGATGATGAGATGGCTGGATGGCATCACTGACTCAATGGGCTTGAGTCTGAGTGAACTCCGGGAGTTGGTGATGGACAGGCAGGCCTGGCATGCTGCGATTCATGGGGTTGCAAAAAGTCGGACACGACTGAGCCACTGAACTGAACTGAAGAGGCAGGAGGAAACAAACTAGGGATATTTTTTCCTTATCTATACAAATTTAAAAGGAAATTTCTCTTAAAATTCTGTGTTGCCATAGTGACAGCTGGTTTCACCTGAAGTTAACCAATGCCTTTTTCTTATGGAAATGTTTATCTTAAGCTATGTTAATGTCCTATGCATTTACCCCAAACTCTGTCTTCAAGTCGGTTCCACCTTTTGGCTCAGAACCTTCTTCATAAACCAGTATGTTATACTCAGATATTGTACCTCTAATCTATGGAAATGAAACTATTTGTATGGTGATCTGCCCTTCTTCAAGATTCAAGTTAATCATTTTATGGCCCAAGGTGAATCATTTGGTGCCAAGATTATCCCAAAATGCATCTTATGGTGAGGGACCTGGTACCATTCTGAGTTTTAAGATATTCCTTTCTTTGATTAACAGACTGCTGGTGACTACATGACATCCAGCTGAAGACAAGCAGCGGGGTACTCTTTCTGCCCCCTTCTGATGCCTATATCAGAAGCTTTCTCTATCTCCTTTCTACTTTAATAAAACTTTATTACACAAAAGCTCTGAGTGATCAAGCCTCGTCTCTGGCCCCGGATTGAATTCTCCTCCGGGGGCCAAGAATCCCGGCATCGTGATTCCACAACAACCTTTCATCTTGGGGGCTCGTCCGGGATCCTTCAGGACAAGGTAAGGATGCTTGGAGCTCTAGCTCTTTGTTCTCTTAGCGAACACGTTTTCTGCTGTGCTTTACTATACGGTGTGCTTGTGTGAATGAATGACATGCCCTGCGTGAAGCAAGTAAGGAGCCTTGCTCTGCGGTTCCACGGTGATCTCATAGGACTTATGGCAGAAACCTGTCCGGGGTTACCAACCTGCCAATGCCAAGGAGCACCCAATGACTCCTTTGAGGACCGACCGGAAATGGGCAAAGCGTGTAGACCGAACTCTCCTTTCTCAGTCAAACTTTTCGGTTTCTTTGACCATTTCATAGCTCCTTGGGAATTAGAAGTACTAACTAATCCAGCGGATCTTAGACTTTCAGGGGACTTGTGATCTATACTGTTACTGTGTACTGTGGTTTAGGTCCCAAACTTGGATTGGTAGTCAGGAAGCGCCTAGCCTCGCTAGGAATCGGAAGTTCAGAAGCTAGATGGAGCTCTAGCCCCAAGAACATCTCTGAGGTTCAAGGTTACTCAGATTGGGACTGCAATGGCTTTTTTTTTTTTCCTTTGGTAACGTTGAATCTTAGTGGACCAGAGGAGAGTCTCATACTGGTGTGGTGATGCTTGAAAAGAATATCTCAGCTTTATGTTCATATTGGTCTCATTGTGGTCAGGATCATGCACAGGCGCTCAGGTGACGAATGTTTCGGCCAGCAGTCTTAGTTTGGGAGGCATTCCGGAAGGTTACTCTGATTGCAACCTGGGTGGCATCAGAGGAAAGCAAGGTTAAAGGTGAAGAGCTGCACATCAGGTAGAGAAGCTATCAGGTCTACCCCTGGAACATCCCCACCCCATCTCGGTGGTAGAACCGGGAGGGTCGAGGACAGCACCTGCATCGGTAAGGGACAGACTAAGTCCGAACAGGAAGGAAAGCTTTTGGTGTAAAGTCTGTCTACACCCCCATCTAGAGCAGGGAGGGACGCCTCCGGTAGAAAAATGGTGCTGGTCGCTTTTTTTCTCTCTTACAGATGGGAGCTAACAACTCCAGCCTCACTCCTTTGAACTGTATCCTGAAAAACTGGGATAGGTTTGATCCCCAGGGCTTAAAGGAGACACATCTGGTTTTCCTATGCGATACTGCATGGCCACGGTATCCATTGGAGGATGGGGAACGGTGGCCGGTTGGAGGGTCTCTTAAGTATAATACTGTTTTACAATTAGATTGGTTTTGTAAGGAACAAGGGAAAAGCGATCTTAAAAGATAGATTTCTCACTTAGTCGGCTCCAGATATCCACCATAAGCTAGAAAAACGGGCGTATGGACCAAATCAGTCTTTAGATTCTCTGTTACAACTGGCTCAGACAGTCTATTACAGTAGGGAGTATGAGGAAAAGGAAGAAAGGCAAAAAAAGACAAAGGAAAAGGCAGAAGCCTTCCCAATGGCTATGAAAAACACTCTTAAACAGCCCGAGAAAAATGCCCAGAGGGACCCAGGTGAAAAGGGATGGGCTTGCTATTTCTGTGGAAAGGAGGGGCACCTCAAGCGGGATTGCCCTCAGGCATCTAAGCCGCCCCTGGCTCCATGTTTGGTCTGCAAAGGACCACACTGGAAGAGAGACTACCCTCAGAGGCAGAGGACTCCGGGGTCGGACTCTCAAGAAAGTCAAGACTGAAGGTGCCCCGGGGTCCTCACACAAGCTCCCATCTTAATTACAACTGAGGAACCCTGGGTATTAATAATTGTGGGGGGCCAACCCGTCAATTTCCTTTTAGATACTGGGGCAACTTACTCTGTGCTTACTGAAGCCCCTGGCCCTCTTTCTTCCGGATCCACTTCCATAATGGGACTGTCTGGACGAGCCAAAAGGTATTATTTCAGTTAGTCTTTATCTTGCAACTGGGATTCTGTGCTTTTTCACACGAGTTTCTGATTGTGCCAGAGTCTCCCTCACACCTTTTGGGGAGGGATATACTGAGCAAGGTCTATGCCTCTGTTTTTATGAATATGGAGCCCTCCCTTTCTCTCCCTTTCGTTGAACAAAATGTAAATCCTAGAGTATGTGCTGATGGAAAATCCGTGTGTCGGGCACAAAATGCTATTCCTGTAGTTGTCAAGCTCAAAGACCCGCACTTATTTCCACATAAGAAAAAGTATCCACTGAAACCTGAGGTTAAGGAAGGGATAAAACCCATCATTGAAAATTTAAAGGAACAGGGACTATTAATTCCCTGTAACAGTCCTTGCAACACTCCTATTTTGTGTATAAAAAAAATCAAATGGTAAATGGAGACTAGTTCAAGATTTACATGCAATCAATGAGGCTGTAGTTCCTTTACACCCCTACACCCCGTGGTGCCTAATCCTTATACTCTATTTTCTGAAATTCCTGACCGAGCCAAATATTTCTCAGTAATTGATTTGAAAGATGCCCTCTATTCACTGCCTTTGGAGGAGGAAAGTCAATTTCTATTGCCTTTGAAGAGCCTGTGCAACCAGCTTCTCAGTTAACCTGGACAGTTTTGCCCCAGGGATTTCATGATAGTCCTCATGTATTTGGACAAAGTTTGTCACGGGATCTACAAAACTTCAATAGCTCTGAAGCGGTGATGTTACAATATGTAGATGATATTTTGCTCTGTGCTGTGATAGAGGAAGCTTGTTCACTTTTCCCTGTCGTAGTAAACAGGTAAGGAGGTTATAAAGATTTTAATCCATGAAATTATCCCTAGGTTTGGGCTGCCACAAAGCCTTCAGAGTGACAAGGGCTCCACCTTTAAAGCTGCTGTCACTCAGGGGGTAACTGAAGCTCTAGGAATAGAGTATCACTTACACTGTTCCTGGAGACCCCAATCCTCAGGAAAGGTTGAAAAAGCTAATGACATAAGCAAAAGACATCTGCACAAATTAACTCAAGAGAAGCAGGACAATTGAATTAAAGTCCTACCCATAACCTTAATGAGGGCTCGAACTGCCCCAAAAAAGCAGGGACTGTCCCCCTTTGAATGTATTTATGGAAGGCTTTTCTTATGTACAGACATTGTTATAGAGCCTGAAGCCTTGAAATTAATTAGTTATGTAACTTAGCTCTCAGCTTTTCAAAAGACATTAACAAAACTCCGGGAGATGACTCCTGTCCGCGCCTCTGAGTCAAGCAAGCCTCTATTTGAGCGGGGAACTGAGATCCTCATAAAAACTTTGGTATCTGGGGGCCCATCCCTTGAGCCCCTCTCGGAATACCCTTACCAGGTTATTCTTTCTTCTCCCACAGCTGTCAAAGTGCCAGGAATTGATTTGCAGGTACATCACACTCGAGTTAAGAGGTGGCACCCTGACCAAAACTAAGTGACATCTTTTTATGTCTTTACTTTCTATGCTCTGACTTCGTACTTTTCAGATGGGCCTGATAACCTATGTGAGCTTACTTACTGATAACTTACTTACTTACTGATAACTATGTGAGGCTAAAGCTGAAGCTCCAGTACTTTGGCCACTTCATGCGAAGAGTTGACTCATTGGAAAAGACTTTGATGCTGGGAGGGATTGGGGGCAGGAGGAGAAGGGGACAACAGAGGATGAGATGGCTGGATGGCATCACCGACTCGATGGACGTGAGTCTGAGTGAACTCCGGGAGATGGTGATGGACAGTGAGGCCTGGCGTGCTGCGATTCATGGGGTTGCAGAGTCGGACATAACTGAGCGACTGAACTGAACTGAGTAATTAGGTAAGATTGAGAATTCTCCACAGTTTATTGTGATCCACACAGTCAAAGGCTTTGGCATAGTCAATAAAGCAGAAATAGATGTTTTTCTGGAACTCTCTTGCTTTTTCCATGATCCAGAGGATGCTGGCAATTTGATCTCTGGTACCTCTGCCTTTTCTAAGTCCATCTTGAACTTCTGGGATTTCACAGTTCACGTATTGCTGAAGCGTGGCTTGGAGAATTTTGAGCATTACTTTACTAGTGGGTGAGATGAGTGCAATGTGCGGTAGTCTGAGCATTCTTTGGCATTGCCTTCCTTTGGAATTGGAATGAAAACTGACCTTTTCCAGTCCTGTGGCCACTGCTGAATTTTCCAAATTTGCTGGCATATTGAGTGCGGCACTTTCACAGCATCATCTTTCAGGATTTGAAATAGCTCAAGTGGAATTCCATCACCTCCACTAGCTTTGTTCCTAGTGATGCTTTCTAAGGCCCACTTGACTTCACATTCCAGGATGTCTGGCTCTAGGTGAGAGATCACACCATTGTGGTTATCTGGGTCATGAAGATCGTTTCGTAGAGTTCTTCTGTGTATTCTTGCCACCTCTTCTTAATATCTTCTGCTTCTGTTAGGTCCATACCATTTCTGTCCTTTATCGAGCCCATCTTTGCATGAAATGTTCCCTTGGTATCTCTAATTTTCTTGAAGAGATCTCTAGTCTTTCCCATTCTGTTCTTTTCCTCTGTTTCTTTTTGTTGATCGCTGAGGAAGGCTTTCTTATCTCTCCTTGCTATTCTTTGAAACTCTACATTCAGATGCTTATATCTTTCCTTTTCTTCTCTGCTTTTCACTTCTCTTCTTCTAATAGCTATTTGTAAGGCCTCCCCAGACAGCTATTTTGCTTTTTTACATTTCTTTTCCATGGGGATGGTCTTGATCCCTGTCTACTGTACAATGTCATGAACCTCAGTCCATAGTTCATCAGGCACTCTATCTATCAGATCAAGTCCCTTAAATCTATTTCTCACTTTCACTGTAAAATCATAAGGGATTTGATTTAGGTCATACCTGAATGGACTAGCGGTTTTCTCTACTTTCTTCAATTTAAGTCTGAATTTGGCAATAAGGAGTTTATGATCTGAGCTGTATATTGTCACCCTGCTTATTTAATTTCTATGCAGAGTACATCATGAGAAACGCTGGGCTGGAAGAAGCACAAGCTGGAATCAAGATTGCCGGGAGAAATATCAAGAACCTCAGATATGCAGATGACCCCACCCTTATGGCAGAAAGTGAAGAGGAACTCAAAAGCCTCTTGATGAAAGTGAAAGTGGAGAGTCAAAAGGTTGGCTTAAAGCTCAACATTCAGAAAACGAAGATCATGGCATCTGGTCCAATCACTTCATGGCAAATAGATGAGGAAACAGTGGAAACAGTGTCAGACTTTATTTTTCTGGCCTCCAAAATTACTGTAGATGGTGATTGCAGCCATGAAATCAAAAGACACTTACTCCTTGGAAGGAAAGTCATGACCAACCTAGATAGCATATTCATAAGCAGAGACATTGCTTTGCCAAAAAAGGTCCGTCTAGTAGGCTATGGTTTTTCCTGTGGTCATGTATGGATGTGAGAGTTAGACTGTGAAGAAAGCTGAGTGCCAAAGAATAGATGCTTTTGAAACTGTGGTGTTGGAGAAGACTCTTGAGAGTCCGTTGGACTGCAAGGAGATCCAACCAGTCCATTCTAAAGGAGATCAGTCCTGGGTGTTCTTTGAAAGGAATGATGCTAAAGCTGAAACTCCAATACTTTGGTCACTGCATGCAAAGAGTTGACTCATTGGAAAAGGGTCTGGTGCTGGGAAGGATTGGGGCAGGAGGAGAAGTGGACGACAGTGGATGAGATGGCTGGATGGCATCACTGACTCGATGGATGTGATTTTGAGTGAACTCCGGGAGTTGGTGATTGACAGGGAGGCCTTGCCTGCTGTGATTTATGGGGCCGCAAAGAGTCGGACACAACATAGTGACTGAACTGAACTGAACTGCAGATTGAGAAAAAAAAATGCAACTCTTCAATCAATTTATTTTGTTTCTGAAAACAAAGAAATAATGTTGCAAATAAAGTAACATGTTCTGAAAATATTTTATTTCAATACAGTGAGGAGGAATCAAAAAGGAATAGACATTTATACTGGGCTACCCCTATGGGCTAGAAATTACAGAAGTTATTGCAAATGTTGTATTGTTTAATTGTCACAATATTAATCAGGTGATTTTTTTAAGTGAGAAACTGAACTCCATAGAATTTCATTTACTTGATAAGAGCTATTATGTAGAAACATAAGAATTATAATAAAATTCTGTGATCACACAAATATACAGTTACACAATTCTCCATGGCAGGAAGGGGTAGAATAGTCTTGACAGCAGCACAAAGTTATCTAGGATCTGAAAAATGAGACTTCAGTGAAAAGAACCATTGTATTCCTGAAGGAACAAATCTGTTTAATGAAACACTGGTATAGGTTATATTGTTTAGTAATTAATAGATAAAATATTTATTATTGAGACAGTTATAAGCTTTACACTTAGTTGCATTTATTTTTTCATAATGATCTTATGTATGGTACAATTTTATAATAAGATTATTTTAAGAAAATAACATCACTTAAACATGCTATTCAAGTTTACACTTCTAATATGTAGAGACAGGGCTTGAACTTAGACCCTCTGACACAAAACTATGATTGTTAGTACATGTCATTTATGATATTTTTCCCTCAATTTCTTAATGAATATTGGCATCATGGATAAACTGAGACACAGCTCAGCACTCACTCTTTAGTGAGGGACTCCTATATTAGGTTGAATATACAAACATTTTTGAAAAGCTTTCTTTCATTTTCTCAGTCAGGGGCAGAGTAAATGAGACTGTAAAATTTGGCAAAGGTGTTACATCATACTGCTCTTTCTTTATGGGGCATCCATCATTTTAGCATGGAGTACGGAAAATTAATTAAGATTTTCTAACACATACATAATTTTGGGGAAAATAGGACACAAGGGAAATTGTTCACCCTCCTAATGAATGAAGGATGTTCAAATGGAAAAAAAGAGAGGCAGCAAGGAAAACCGGTAAGAATGTTGCAGAGAAGCACAGGTGTGTTAGATGCACCTACGGTAAGGGGCCCTATAGAGGAGTGGGTGTGAGTGTAAGAAAACTCAACAGCTTGGTGAGCACACAGTCATGGGGGCATGACAGTTCATAGGATTGAAATATGGAACTATTTTCTGAGGAAAGTAACATGAAGAGAATTTATAAATGGGAAACCCATGGTTGGTGACATTGAGAAATAAGACAGAGCAAGCCTCATAGTCTAGGAAAACCCCAACACGATGGGGAGAAACACCCAGGGAGAGGGTTGAAATCCCAAAATCTAAGAAGGCATTATACACAGAACCCTGTTTTAACCCTATGACCCAATAGCCATTTTTAGGTTGATATCTTGAATAAACATTTTTACCATTTCCACAATTTCCATTTTTAGGTTTATATAATGAGTAAACATTTTGACAATTTCCATTTCCATAATTTCCAAGTTCTAATGGTAACTTCATGATATTTTTACAGTTTGCATCACATATCCCCAGGATCCAGGCACGTTTCTCTGACACGTCTACCTCCCAGTAATGTCTCCCTGATGTGATAACTGGGGAGCCCAGGATACCAAAATCTTCATAATTATCATTCGAATATGCATTATAGCATTGGTAACTGGATGCATATCTCACTTGTCTCTGATCCGGAGAAATGACATTTGCATTCTTGGGAGAATTCAGGGTCACCTGAACTGTTGAAAAATATAGGCTTGGGTTAGGGTAATGATGTAGTTTTCATGTGACATTTTGAAAGGGATCTTTAGAATGACTTGACTGGAAAAGTAATATGTTTGCGTCTGTTAGGAGGGAAAACATGGCTTAAAACATGAAACCTACTAGAAAATGGAAAATACTAAAAGATGATGAGAACAGGGTGGCTTGATTATACTGTGATGTCTCCTTACCCCAGTAGCGTTGCATATCTGTCAGCTCTGAAATGATAAAAAAAAAATCCACAATATTAAATATAAGCAATAAAAAAAAAAAAAAATAAATATAAGCAATAGAATCAGCCCTGAAATCTATTTTCTTCCAGATGAGGGGAATGGCTATGATGAGGTAGTGAAATGCTGAACGACAGGATGAACCAAGCCCCCGGTCATCGCCCATAAATATGACCACGTCACTAGCACAGAGTGTCTGGGCTTTGCTGTCTTCATCCACACATAGAAATTGGAGCCTCCTACCCATTTTCCCTCCATCAAAGAAGCCCTCCTGCACCCACTTGGGTAGCATTCCTCACCATTAAACACACGCAGTATGTCTCTCAGATCAGGAGCTCGAAACACTCTCCTGTGTTCCTTGGGGAAAGTTTTTGGCTCTTTCAGAGCCACGGTTTCACTCCTAGGGAAGATAAAGTTGGTGCTCACAAATGTGATTCTTTTTCCCTCTAAACCACTGGCTTGCTATATGTTCACCCTGTTTATGGGCCTGAATTGTCTTTCTTGGATGTCCTGGGAAAGAAGAGAGTGGATGCCTGATCTTGGCGCAAGAAAGAACATGTTCCAGTCTACCTTCCCAGCTACCCTGTGTGTGACTTGGATGGTCTTAAAATGTCAGAAGGGGAGTTTCTTCCTTCTATAATGAAATCATTAACCCACCACACTCCACCTCCTAGGGATCATATGAAATTATATGAAGCAATGGATTTAACAAAACAAAACGTTGGTATCTAAAAAGACTAATTTGTGGAACATTCCCTGCACAGATATGTTTTTCTAGGAAGGAGTCGGAAAGTGATGTTGCTGAATCTGGCTCCTGGGTATTTGAGACATACCAGGTATGAGAACACTCTCTAGAGCCCCAAGATCTTCAAAGACTGCTGTCCAATAGAGAGGCTCTCAGAATACCCTGAGATTTCATAATCAGTAGGAATAATCACAAACCCTTGGAGAAAAAGACATTATGAATAATAAACAAAGTAGTCTGACTTTCCTGTGTTTGCAAAGATCTTGATGCTGCCATGTAGCCTCAGACACGAGGATGTTACCTTCCTGTTCTGGATTCTAAAGTATGTGACCAAGATTGATCAACAGTTGCTCCAGGGCCAAAATATCCCTTGAGATTCAAATCTGTTTTTGGAAACCTAAGCCGAAAAACATACAAGGACTTTGTCTCTTCTGGGAGCAGAAATTAGAATATAAAGGAGTTGTCTCCAGTTCTAGGTGTTTGGCGGGAAAAGAAGACTCAACCTTCACATGACAAGTCAAGCACCTATTAAATATGGGAACCTGAGCTGCATATTGACACACAGTGTGAATTAAATTTATGAAGTCGTGGGATCTGATACTGTAATGCCTTGTTCCTAATAGTGGTACTGACCCAAACTCTGCAACTTCCCACTATCAATATTCTTTAATATAGAATCTAGTCCATTATCAATGTTTATAAAACAATCTAGCTCTGATCTATGAACAGAAATTTAAAATAAGACTATCGTCCGTTTTTCTGCCTTGAGCATTGTTTTATCTTAATTAGCTATCAGATAACTGTAAGGGATTTATTTTATTTTCGCAGCATAAATGAACTATCTCTGGTTTCCTACACATACCTTTTCAGGATAACATTCACATCCTGGTGAGAAAAGAGAAAACATGAATCAAAAAGTAATAAGTCTCCCCACTTCCCAAGCTTATTCACATCCCCATCAGCCATCGATCGTGGGAATAAAAATGGTCTCAATGTGAGAGGCAAAAAGTAGAGACAAGAGTGAAGCCAGTCATTCCAGAAGACACACACGATGTCAGATTTCCCAAAAGGTAAAAGCCTTTGACCCTTGTAGCAGCATGAGGGAGACTTCCAGTATCTGGAGATGAGACATATTTATGGGAAAAACAAAAAGCTTGTAAGTTTCATGACCCATGAGATGATTTGAGTAATTCACAGTTCTTCCATTTATTCAACAAAAGCACACAGTGATGTATTATTATTTGCCAAGCATTCAACCAGGCTTTGGAGAATCAAAGATGAATTCATAATCCTAATATTCTTCAAGCTACATATACTGCACTTGCTGAGAGTACAAGCAAACAAATGTATGATTGTAGGTGGTTTTTTCATCTCTCATCTCATTTTATACACCCTAAGTGATCTACACTCTCTTTAATCCAGCATACACACAAGTACAGTTGATTTCTAATGCCTTAGTTTTACTCAGCTTTTCTCTTAAATGCTTGTTAACATATTTGGTTAAACATAAGCCACAGGAATCAGTAACTTAGGATGCCTAATATGTAACTTACTATTCATCAACCAGAGTGTCTCCTCTCTTGTACCCCATTTGTATAATGTTGCCAGTATGCATTCAGTCACCGTCCAAAAACTAGAGCATTTGTCTGCACTGCAGTCTATACTGAGTCTGCTTAGTCCATGGCTTAACAGTTTTTTGCCATGTAATCTTCTTAATCATCACATATATTATTAGTTTTTTAGTTAGAATAGATATGCACCATTTTATCTGATCTCTTTTTCATGAAGCTTTATTTCCTTCATGTCAAAAAAAATAAGAGCAACCAGTGGTTTTTGATAAAAATTCTCTGTGTTAAAGCTCTTGTGTGTTTACCACAAAAATTAAGTAAAATTAAAATATGTAGACAGAAAATAAATGATGGTGGGGGGGTCAATTGCAAATTCATTCAAAGTCTAATTCTTAAGCTCAAACCTTATCATCAGAGGCTGGCTTGTGTCTTTTGCCAGTTCTATTCATTCCACCTCTACTGACTTTATTCTCAGTTTAAAGAGAAGATGAATCTCCTGATATAAACTCCAGAAGAGAACTTTCCCTTCTAGCGTAACCAAAAGTTCATAAACCTGCAGTGATTAGTTTACATAGAATCAGGTGTCGATAGTAAAATCATCATTGTGTTGTTGCTGGAAAGAAGTGAAGCAATGTTACAGGAAGGTTCTGTATTTACTGAAAATAAGTTAGTTTTAGTGCGAAGTAGATCATGGTAGGATAGGAAACACTGTATAATCACTAGAGCAACCACAGGGGGGGAATTTTTTTTTTTACTACAGTTAGAAAATAGGAAAGCTTCAAATTTTATACCAGGAATATTTGTTTAACGCAAAAGAAGCTAGTTAAGAAGAAAGAGAAGAATGAAAACTACAGTAGCCAAATAGAAAGCAAATAGTGAAGTTTAAATACAGCTATATCAGTATTTGTATTAAGGCTATCATCTTAATATCCCAATTAAAATGTTAGGAATGGTTGGATGAGATAACAAGGAAGAATTAGTTATTGTCATTTGTAAGAGATGTATTTTAGATGTAAAGATACAAATAGGCAAAAGTAAAAAGAGAAAAACTATGGATCATGCAAGCTCTAATGATTTCAAGTTTTTTATTATTATTAGAAAAAATTGTCTTTAAAAGAATAAAAATTACGAACAAATGAGAGGATAATTTTATAATGATAAAATGTTTCCTACCTCAAAAAGATAAACTAATTATACATGTGCATACACCTAACAATAGAGCTTTAAAACTCACCAAGCAAATGTAAAAGGAAAAATGCAGAATTTAACAATAGCAGTTGCAGATTTCAACTCACTCTCAATAAGGAGAGAAGAGTTTATATGGAAGCCACCCAATTATAGAAGATATGGACAATACATTCTACCAACTTGAAATCTATAGACCATTTCACCCAATGAATGGAGAATATAAAATCTTTTCATATGTACATTTTTCCCGACATACGATATCGGAGGCCATAAACAATTATCAGTGAATTTAAAAGTTTAAAGGAATAAAATATATATTCTCTGATTACAACTGAATTAAATTTGAAATCTACAAAAGTAAAATTCAACACTCACCAAGTATTCCTAATTAACAACACACCTTCAAATATCTACGTTTTAACAAAAAGAAATTGCATAGGAAATAGGAAAATAAGTTTATCTGAATAAAAACAAACACTAAATCAAAATGAATGGAAAGAAACTAAGACGCTGCTGCTTTTCTTATTAAGATGCTCTGAAATCAGTGATCTACTAGGAAAGAAAAGTTATTAAAAAACAGTGCACACACACTTGCACACATCACACATGCACATGCAAAAGGGTACAAACACACAACGAAAAGAAAAAAGGTGAGAGCAGAAATAAATGCATAAGAAAATTTGCAAAATACACAAAATCAATGAAACAATGCTTTTAGAAGAAAATAATATAATTGACTAAAGTAACTAAAAGGAGTAGGGAAAAAATGAAAGAGCAAAATCTGGAATACAAAAAGGGACTTTGCTCTGAGTACTGTAGACATTAAAGGTACAATAAGCAATTGTTATAAATAACTTTATGTTTACACACCAGACAACTTCCTACAAAAATATACAATAAAGGACTAACTGGTTATAATAATCTAAATAATCTTAATACAAGTAAAAAAGAAAGAAAAAATATGTATATTTTAAACTTATCCAATAAGAAAAACCCAGAGTGAAATGGCAATGCTGGTAAATTATATTGAGTATTTAAAGATAAATAACAGTTCTTCATAAACTGTCTTCAAAAACAGAAAAAGGTAGAGAATCTCAACATCTTGAGGAAAAAAATACGTCTTGGAATCTGAAGTGACTTTGTGATAATCTGAATCATGAAAAGTTTCTTGATAACTGTTCAGCACTGGGCCACAGAAAACAAGGGCTTATGGAAAATAACTGAACACAATAATCTTCTCTAGACAGTGAAGGGTTTGCAATGAGCTTGATGACAATAAAAATAGAACTTCCCTTGTTATTCCTACATTGAATTTAGTTATTCTTACAACCTCTGAAATAGATGCAGAGAAGGTATATTGCAGGGTCAAAGCAGCCTCCACGAGGGCATCAGAAGGATCACAGGAACATATTTCTCTCCTGCCTCAGATGCTGGGGTTCCTTTCCGGGTCTTACCTGCAGCAGTTCCATTGTTGATCCCTGCAAACGGCGCTCCACATCTGAGATGTGACTGCTCACCAACAGCTTCTCTTGGACCAGATCATTCTCAGATTCTGCCAGCTCTTTGAGAATAACTCCCAACTCATCCTTCAGTTTTCTCAGTTCCTTCGCCTCCTCACTGTCCAGGATTTGTCTTAGTTTTGTAAACTCTCCCTGGACACTTTGCATTTCAGTTTGTATTTGAGTCTTAGGGAATGAGAAAAAGACAGAGAGAGGTACTTGGACCAGTGGCCTGGGACTGGGAGCCAGAACTTGTTTGGGAAGTTCCCACAAGGAGTGAAAGTCTCTCAGTTATGTCTGACTCTTTGCAACCCCATGGACTGTATAGTCCATGGAATTCTCTAGGCCAGAATACTGGAGTTGATAGCTTTCCCTTCTCCAGGGGATCTTCCCAACCTAGGGATTGAACTCAGGTCTCCCGCATTGCAGGTGGATTCTTTACCAGCTGAGCTATAAGGGAAACCCAGGAATACTTGAGTGGGTAGCCTGTCCCTTCTCCAGGGGACCTTCCGAACCCAGGAACTGAACTGGGGTCTCTTGCATTGCAGGTGGTTTCATCACCGATTGAACTATCAGGGAAGCCCACAAGGAAGTGAAATAGAAAGAGGAAAGCAATACTTGGGGTAGCTGACTTTGTTTATATTTTTTTCCTCTACACCATATTTCAAAATAATGGTCCCAAGTCTGCACTGTTGAGGACAACTCAGAGCCAAATGGGATCTCTGGCTGTGGGCAGCCTTCACACATCTGTCCAGGATGCTCATGCCTCCCTCCATTACTCCTGACCCTCTCCCACCACCCTCTCCCCAAAAGTCGAACACTGAGGACAGAACCAGGAGCCATTGTCAGATATCTCCCTGAGAAGATAAGGGATAAGAATGGAATATAAACTTCCCTAGCCATCCTCATCAGAGAGACTCTCTCTGTAGACACTCCCCCTCCAGTATTTGTTTATTTGTGATATGGCCACTTTTAATACCACACCGATTACGGGAAGGCTGAAGAAAAGGATGAGCCAAATGACTGAACTGTCATGGTACAAAGAAAAAGGCAGCTCCTTGTGACCAACCCAAGGTCCTGCATGGATACCTGTCTAACTTCCTCATGAAGCATCTCCTCATACCTTCCAAGTAGACATCTCTTCTCTGACTTTAATTTCCAACTCCTCAGCTTCCTGTTTTTTCCCGTTCAGCCTCTGCAGACATGATTGGAGCATTTTCTGTGAGAAAAGAATCACACCATTGTCAAGATATGGACTTTCTCAGCATCACTGTAGTGGATAAATAAGGCTGATTTTCAAGAGAATAGACTTTACAAAAAATCGAAAGTGACTAGAATCTGTGACTCGGAAGAAGACCTTGATGTTGAATGTGTTCTTTGAGACTCAGAAGACTGGTTCTCTTTGTTCTGAAAGAAACTAGATTCTGTAAGAAAGAAAAACTTACACCTCAACCCACCCAGTGTCCTAGTTACCTATCATGTTCCAAAGGGTAATGAGAGCTTCTCTCGGCCCCAGATGTCCACGCACTAGCACAAGGTCCATGAATGTCTACTTCTGCCTAAGAGTCCATTTGTTTGCTTATACTTGGGTGGAATGCACAGAAATTTTCTTCACGTGTCAGAAGGTAGGCATATGAAGAAAAGAGATCACAGGCCTCAAGTCCCTGGCAGCCAGGTAATTAAAGCCCAATGCAAAGTAGAGATTTCCCTCAAGTACCATCTCCTGCTCTGTTTTTTCCTCCATTCTGGTCTCTTACCTGGTACTGTGGTGCAATCTCCTCCACGAGGAATGTGTTGTGACCTCGGTGCTCCTGAGATCGCTCGCAAAGCCAACAAATGACCTTCCCATCCTGCTCACAGAAGAGCTGGAGCTTCTCTCCATGGTGAGCGCAGAGATTTCTCTCTTGCTCCACCTCTGGGCTCACCTTAACCTCTCGGAGCCTCTGCACTATATTGGCCACATGCCTGTTAGGCCGTAGGTTCCCAGGCTCAAAACTAACTCTGCAGACAGGGCAGCTTTTGTGCCCCTCTTGGCCAACTGTGGATTCCTCGTTGTTTGCAGTGATACAGGCTTGACAGAAGCTGTGGCCACAGTCAAGGCTCAGGGGTTCTGTCAGAAGCTCCAGGCAAATGGGGCAGGTCACTTCCTCTTGTATGTTCATCAGGATTCCTGAAGCCATGGCAGTGGCTCACCTGCTCCTCACTGTCTTGGTTTCTGACAGTTCTCTCATTCACAGATCCTTGAATGACTGGAAAGGTTACAAGTGTAGAGCAAGACAAGTAGAAGCAAAATGACACTAGTTATCCAGATATGAAGGATGACCCAAGAACAAACTATTGAAGGAGAAAAAAGAAAAGGATAAAAATTTAAAAAGAGCTTCTTGACCTGGTAAAATGATTCTTTTTATAATAATTCTAAACATTTTATTTTCAGTTCCTGTCACATGACAAATTTCATGTATCCTCATCTATGCGTTGATTGTTCTTTTTCTTTCCCAAAACACAAACTAGTGAGCTTTTCTTACTGAGATCTGTGAGTGACCCACCATCTAGCCTGCTTTTTCTCCTCCATGCTAAAAGCACATCCTCAATGTAAAAAGCCCTAAACCAGGTAAGTATTTGGGCTTTTATACCTGCTCTTGTCTCGTCATGGTGTATCAGTATTACTCACTCTTTTTTTTTTAATTGAGGTGTGGTTGATTTAGAGTGTTGTGTTAGTATTAAGGGTACAGCAAAGTGATTTTATTTATATGTATATATATATATATATATATATATATATATATATGCTAAGTTACTTTAGTTGTGTCCAACTCTGTGTGACCCCATAGACAGCAGCCCACCAGGCTCCTCCGTCCCTGGGATATACCAGGCAAGAACACTGGAGTGGGTTGCCATTTATTTCTCCAATGCATGAAAGTGAAAATTGAAAGTGAAGTCGCTCAGTCGTGTCCGACTCTTCGCGACCCCATGGACTGCAGCCTACCAGGCTCCTCCGTCCATGGGATTTTCCAGGCAAGAGTACTGGAGTGGGGTGCCATCGCATTCTCTGATATATATATATTCTGTGCTGTGCTATGCTTAGTTGCTCAGTTGTGTCTGAGTCTGCGACCACATGGACTGTAGCCTGCTAGGCTCCTCTGCCCATGGGGATTCTCCAAGCAAGCATACTGGAGTGGGTTGCCATGACCTCCTCCGGAGAATCTTCCCAACCCAGGAATTGAACCTGGGTCTCCTGCATTGCAGTGGATTCTTTACCACCTGAACTACCAGGGAAGCCTATATAAATATAGGCTTCTGGGTTCAGTCCCTGGGTTGGGAAGATCCTCTGGAGTAGGGCATGGCAACCCGTGCCATTATTCTTGTCTGGAGAATCCCATAGACAGAGAAAGTTGGAGGGCTATAGTCCAAAGGGTCTCAAAGAGTCGGACACAACTCAAATGACTAAGGGTGCACACACATACACGTGCATGTCTGTGTGTGTGTGTGTGCGCGTGTGTGTGTGTGTATGTGTAGGGCTTTCCAGGTGGCACAGTGGTAAAGAGTCTACCTCCAGTGCAGGAGATATGGGTTTGATCTCTGGGTCAGGAACATTTCTGGGGTAGGAAATGGCAGCCCACTCCAGCATTCTTGCCTAGAAAAATCCCATGGCCAGAGGATCCTGACAGGAGAGTCCATGGAGTCTGAAAGAATCGGACACAACTCAGAGACTGGGCATGCATGCATATGTATATATGTATGTATATATATATATATATACATATACACACACAGATATATATATATATACAGATATATGTGTATATATTTCTTCTCATATTCTTTTCCCATTAAAATTTCTTATAAGACATTGAGTATACTTACCTGTGCTATATAGAAAACCCTTGCTTACCCATTTTAAGTGTAGTAGATTGTATATATTAATACCAAACTCTTAATTTGTTTCCGTTACCCATTCACTTTGGTAACCATAAGTTTGTTTACGATGTCTATGAGTCTATTTCTGTTTTGTAAATCAATTTATTTGTATCTTTTTTTTAAGATTCTAAATATAGGTGATATCACAATATTTCTCTTTCTCTTTCTGTCTTACTTCACTGGATATAATAATCTCTAGGTCCATCCATGTTGCTGCAAATGACAGTATTTCATCCTTTTTATGACTAGTATTCCATTGTATGTATCCTTTATTTATCTGTTGATGGACATGTAGGTTGCTTCCATGGCTTGGCTATTGTAAATAGTGCTACAATGAGTACCGGGGTGGTGCATGCATCTTTCTGAATTAGAATTTAATCTGGATATATGTCTAGGAGTGGGATTATAGGATTATACAGTAACGTTATTTTGTTTTAAAATCCTCCGTAATTTTTTCCATAGCGGCTACAAAACTTTACACTCCCACCAAGAGTCTAGAAGGATTCCTTTTCCTCTACACCCTCCCCAGCATTTACTATGGTAGCCTTTTAAATGATGGCCATTCTGACTGGAGTATGACTCTCTCATACTTCAGGTCACTCTCTCTTTACATGTTCTTTTATCACATAGGCCCTTCTGATGACTTATTATATGGTAACTCTTACCACCATGTGTTGAATATTTACAATGATTTCCCTTATTATTGTGCCATAATATATGACAATAGTTTTGTGTAGATAGTAAAAAAAAAATTCCTTTATCAGATGTGAAAATAAAGATAGTGACCTACAGAAATCATATATCATCAATACACAGAATGGGAATTCAGGGTCCTCCTTGACAGGTCTCTTAACCCAGTGAGTTAGTCAAAGACAAACAGAGGTGACTTCATGGACCCAATTAAACCAAGGCACTGAGGGTGTAGAAGTAAGGAGACCTAGCCCAGCTAAGAGGTCTTGGGTAGTCTCAAGTGTGTAAATATTGATTTCATTTTGGTCCAGAAATATGCCAACCAAGGACATTGATAGGAGATTAATAACATGAAAGTATGAGGATGGTGAGGTGTGAGATGGTGCAAATAGATTCATAGGATCACATGAGTCAGATACACAAAAAAATAGAAACACAGATGAAATTAATGTTGCTTTTGAGAAAAAAATCCTCAAAATATTAGGCAAGATCATTCAACTAATTATGATTGCCAAAAAAAATTGTGTACTGTCAATTGGACTAATATCCATACATAGAAAGTGGAAATAGAGTGTTTAAACATAAATGAATGGGCTTACTAGTCACTTGGAAAGTAATAGCAAATTAAAATTCAGTTATATATATATACATATACATATACATATACATACATATCCCAGGCTTCCCTAGTGTCTCAGATGGTTAAGAGTCTATGATCAATGCAGGAGACCCAGTTTCAATCCCTGGGCCAGGAAGATACCCTGGAGAAGAGAATGGCAGCCCACTCCAGTATTCTTGCCTGAAGAATTCCATGGTCAGAGAAGCTAGGCAGGTTACAGTCCATGGGATGCAAAGAGTCAGACACAAGTGAGCAACTAATACTTGCATATATATATAAAGAGATAGAGAAAACACTACTAGAGAGACATATGTGGTGTTCAGAAATCAAAGACTGGGGGGAAAGATGGAATTATCCAAAACTTCCAACTTAAAACACAAGGATTGAACTGAAAACTGAAGAAGATGAAGGAGACATGAAAAGAGAAAGAGAAAAAGTGTGTATTAGGTGAAGGAAATAATCTGTTTCTGAAAGACATATCATCTTGTATGAGTTTTAAAAGGCCAATGTGGCTGTACACAGAAGACTGCTAGTCTTGTATTATAAGAGGCTACAGTGACATTAAATATCACACTTCCCAAATTATGAAACATTTGGGGACCCATTTGTGAGAGTCAGGAGAAGTTATCAATGTTTTCCCATCAGAGAAGAGTAAGGGCATGACCAGCTGTGCCTTGGGGTGTGAGATGTTGAATGGACCCAGTGTGGAATTGGGAAGATCAGGTCGGATGCAGGCTCAGCTGCTCAGGGGAGAGATGGTGATAGCTTGAGGGACAAGATGATGAAGGAAATTCTGAGCAGCAGGTGAGAGTGAGAGATGAGAGGAGGTAAAAGGACAGAACTGGGAGTTGTATTAGATATGTGGGAAAAAGTATTAATATCAGTCCTGTACATTTTCCTCCTGTAAAGATCATATTGCCCTTTTTTCTTCCTAAGGTTTTTGTTGTTGTTGTTGTTGCTGTTTTTGTTGCATGTGCTTTGTGTTTCTGGGAAACCTATTGAATTACAACAAAGTGGAAAGTCAGCAGCCTTTCATGACCACATTGCTGGCAGCAAGACTAGCCTGATGTATGAAATGCATTTGGGCTAGAAAGACTTTGCATGGAATTTAAATGATGATTGATGAAGATACATCTCATTGTTCACAAGGGAATTGTGAGTCTTCTGTCAAATATGTCTGTTTTAGGTCCCTAGAAGTTGTGCTCATGGTCATTTACAATGGGTTCAGATCTTTACAGAACTAAAGTTATCTCACCTGTGGTGGGTTCACATCCATCCATCTAGTATGGTTCCTTACAAAGCTGAGATGACAGGGATAATGTCCCTCCTGTACGGAACATCTCTGAGAGCTCAACTAAAGCAGCTGTGCCCAAAGCTATGTCTCCTGTCCTGTAACTCCCAGCTAAGCTTAGCCAACCTGGCAGTTTATATCCTATGAGGCTGTATGGGTAGGATTGGTGATTCAGATTGGAAACCACTGCTTGTGGTCAGTTGGTGGGGGTGTCGCAGAGTGGCAGCCCAGTGATGCTCATTCTTCAGCCTGGACTCACTATGGCCCTGTGGCCACAGTCTAAACTCAGGGTCCATCAGAGGTTCCAGGTGCAGGGGACTATGAAGCAACAAATAAGAAAAGGAAGTTCTCAAATGATATTCCTGTCTAAATGGTTGCCAAAGTTTGATGACAAAAGAAAGATCTCCAGTGTGAGACAGCTAATGAGTCTCTGTTCACTCTGAACAAGGCGATGAAAGCTATACAGGCTGCACAGAGTTAAATTGGGACTTACTGAAACTCTCCAGCTATGCCATGTTCATCCTACATGAAGGATCCTGATAAAGATGAGGCTGAATCAAAAAGTCTACGAACCATAAATGCTGGAGAGGGTGTAAAAGGGAACCCTCTTACATGGTTGGTGGCAATGCAAACGTGTATAACCACTATGGAGAACAGTGTGGAGATTCCTTAAAAAACTGGAAATAGAACTGCCATACGACCCAGCAATCCCACTGCTGGGCATACACACCACGGAAACCAGAATGGAAAGAAACACATGTACCCCAGTGTTCACTGCAGCACTGTTTACAATAGCTAGGACATGGAAGCAACTTAGAAGTCCATTGGCAGACAAATGGATAAGGAAGTTGTGATACAATTACACAATGGAATATTACTCAGGTATAAAAAAGAATGCATTTCAGTCGGTTCTAATGAGGTGGAGGAAACTGGAGCCTAATATACAGAATGAAGTAAGTCAGAATGAGAAACACCAATACAGTATATTAACACATGTATACGGAATTTAGAAAGACAGTAACGACTCTATACATAAGACAGACATCCCTCTGGGGTAGGGAGGCAGGTGGGAGGGGGGTTCAAAAGTGGGGTGAACACATGCATCCGTGGCTGATTTATATTGATGTATGGCAAAATCCAGCACAAAATTGTAAAGTAATTAGCCTCCAATGATTATATATGAAAAAGATGAGGTTGAAAGTGAACCAGAAATAGAATCCAGCTAATGTTACAGATACTGAAAATATGTACTTTGCCCCTGGCTGCAAAGATCAAGTACCCCAGATCACTCTCTGATTAATAAAATCAGAGGTCAACATGATTCAAATCTATGACTAAAACTATTATTCAAATCTGGTGAGGGGCCTCCAGTTATATTTCAATGCATTCAAGATCCAACCAATGCTCAGCTGCATCAAGAACCTATCGAGAAGGAAGGATCAGAAGATCCATTCAGACATGGGGAGGCAGATTTACTTTCTCTGCAGAGATAAGAGCTAACGTCAAAGCAGTGATCACCATAGACACAGAAGAAACTAGTGCTCACATATGAAGTATGATACCCCACCACTATCTAAACAGTGACCCAACCTTCCCCCGACAAGCAGGAAGAGAGATGTGGGAACATGAGTCACCTCTGCCTGATAAAACCTTCAGGTGATTGCACCTTGCAGGTTGGTCCTCTGACATTTGAGCTCACGAGAATACAAACTCACAGTATCTCAGAGGTACCAACTACAGATCAACAAAAAAGGACATAAAACTACAATAATTATGTAAAAGTCCAAACAGGAAATGTATAAGCAGAACTTTCTTCTGTGACTGCAGGAAGTTGTTTCTCTTAATGTGAGAGAGCCACAAGTTCCTGATGTTGCATGGGAAACCATCATTTCTGAGAATCAAATTGGAAAGTGAAATTGTGCTTTGTTTTATGCGCCAGGCAGTTTTCTACTATATAGTGTAAACTACTGAGAACACTTGCAAAATAAAACCTGAAGCAGTAAAGTAAGAAATCTATTTGAAAATCATGTAGTAATTACCATGACAGGTTCACTGTGAATTCAGAAGCTGTTTCTAACATCTTCTGTGGCTGAGAGGGCGACAAGGAATGTGTAGCAGGATTGATAACGTCCAAATAAGATTTGGTCAACAGAGAAGAGGTCATGGTGAGAAGAAAGATTTGACTTCTGTTTCTGTGCCTCGAGTTCAGTGGGTACAGTTGTACCCTTATAGGAAAGAGGAAGGTAGATAAACACGTGGTTCCTCTAACTTATCTTCTGTCACAAGTCTCATGATGTAGTATAAGAATACTTCTCTAACATCTTTTGCTATCCTTAGTAACAATCAAGTAACAAGTCTTTAAAACTTAAAGTTAGATGACTCAGAGAGATGGTATGGGGAGGGAGGTGGGAGGGGGGTTCAGGATTGTGCACACGTGTAACCCGAGGCGGATTCATGTTGATGTACGGCAAAACCAATATAGTATTGTAAAGTTAAATAAAGGTAATAAAAAAAAGGTAGATATCACTGTTACTAGAAATTAGATGCTTCCTGATGGCACTTCTGGAAGTTTTTCCCAAGGGCTCTCCTTGCCCCAATCTCTCAGCTGAGCTGCTTCAGGGTGGCACATCCCACTGAAGGAGAGGCATGAACAGGTTAGGGAATGTAAGGAAGTGCAGCATTTCCCTGTGTCTGGACCAGAGAATTCATGAGAGGCTGCAGAGCCCACCAGATGTCACAGCACCTGATAGCTGAGCACAGGAAAACCTAGGGAAATGAGAAATGATCTATACAGCCATGCAGAAATACTGTATTCCTACACTGATAGAAATGAAAATGTCAGGACTGGAAGACCCTTCAGCCTTTGACCTGTTATTGAGGAAGGGGACTTTTTAACTCTGAATACCAAAGATTCTGGCTGTTCTCGGTATGTTCGATTCGTACTGTCACGCGAGTGTATGCTCCTCGGTTCTTTGTCTCATCACAACAGAGATTTGGAGTGACAGACATTAAAGCCCCCTCGTCGTGTCACAGGTCTCAGGTCTTGGATAGACCATGTTACAGCTGTCAGGTCTCGAATGGACCATGTCATAGCTCTTAGGCAAATCAGTGTTACAGCTCTATTTTATTTAGAAGATAGCAGGAAAATCCATCTTCGAGGCCTGAGGGCACGTGGATCCAAAGTCAGGAGAAGACCACCCCATCGCAGGGGAGAGAGAGCTAGCAGGCTTTGGCTCCTCGATTTACATGTTTCTCTCTCCCTGGGCCTGTCCTTTGTAAATTGGGCCACCCAGGAGTGTTGTTTGTTTCACCTGAGGTCCTCACTCCGGTCCTCGGACCTTCTTTTGTTCTGTATTCGTGGGCTTTTCCCTTCCTTGTCTTTTAGCCACCGCCATTTTGGACTCCTTTTCCCTATTCTACCTACCTGACAGTACTTAACACTACTTCTTGCCTGGAGAATCCCACGGACAGAAGAGCCTGGAGGGCTACAGTCCATGGGGTCACAGAGAGTCGGACACGACTCACTGACTAACACACAACACACAGCAGTACTTACAGAATTCAAAATATCTGTGGCTAGATTCAGCCTACAGAAATAAACAGTCCCTCCAAGGAACAAAGCCTTTCTTTTCTTCCAACCACCCTTCTCTTAACACTTCCTGTCCCCAAGACTGATCTTCTGTCAGCAGTCTAATCAGGAAGCCTGCAAGCTGCACCTTTCCTCCATTTAGAACAGCTTGCAAACAACAAATAACACTCACCTAAGCAGATTCCACTTTTTCTTGTGTATCTTTCAAATTCTGCCCTCCACACACCATTCAGTTATCCTCAGATATGAATGGAGAAATTGTCGTTCCTTGGAGAAGAGGAAACACATCTCTTTGGACAGGATTCACTCCCCTCACCATGGGCTTGAAGGAAACTGAAAGTTAAATTCTAGTGGGTGGAGTTTGGCCAGGAAAGGACGAGAGAAACTATAAGGCCAGAAAGAGGCAGCCAGATAGGGCCTCTGGAAATTAAGGAGGCTTTTGTGCCTGTGCCCAGTGAGTCAGTGAGTGCCTTTTATTCCTATTGAGAGGGTAACAGGCAAGAAGGCCAGGGGTCTCCAAAGGGAGGAAATACCCTGCAACTGTCAGACATTTTTCTCTCTCTTAAGCGGCAGGAGGAAAGAAACTAGGGATATTTTTTCCTTATCTATACAAATTTAAAAGAAAATTTCTCTTAAAATTCTGTGTTGCCATAGTGACACCTGGTTTCACCTGAAGTTAACCAATGCCTTTTTCTTATGGAAATGTTTATCTTAAGCTATGCTAATGTCCTATGCATTTACCCCAAACTCTGTCTTCAACTCGGTTCCACCTTTTGGCTCAGAGCCTTTTTGCTAAACCAGTACGTTATACTCAGATATTGTTCCTCTAATCTATGTAAATGAAAGTATTTGTATGGTGATCTGCCCTTCTTCAAGATTCAAGTTAATCATTTTATGCCCCAAGGAGAATCATTTGGTGCCAAGATTATCCCAGAAGGCATCTTATGGGTGAGGGGCCTGGTGCCATTCTGAGTTTGAAGACATTCCTTTCTTTCATTAAAGACAGCTGGTGATCAGATAACATCCAGCTGAAGACTAGCAGGGGGGTACTCTTTCTGCCCCCTTCTGATGCCAATGTCAGAAGCTTTCTCTGTCTCCTTTATACTTTAATAAAACTTTATTACACAAAAGCTCTGAGTGATCAAGACTCGTCTCTGGCCCCGCATTGAATTCTTCTCCTCCGGGGGCCAAGAATCCCGACGACGTGATTCCACAACAACCTTTCATCTTGGGGGCTTGTCCGGGATCCTTCAGGACAAGGTAAGGATGCTTGGAGCTCTAGCTCTTTGTTCTCTTAGCAAACACGTTTTCTGCTGTGCTTTACTAACTCTACGGTGCGCTGTGTGAAGCAAGTAAGGAGGCTTGCTCTGCGGTTTCACGGTGATCTCATATGACTTATGGCAGAAACCTGTCGGAGGTTTCTACCGAGCTGCCAATGCAGAGGCACCCAGTGACTCCTTTGGGAACCGACTAGAAATGGGCAAAGTGTGTGGACCGAACTCTCCTTTCTCAGTCAAACTTTTCGGTCTCTTTGACCATTTCATAGCTCCTTGGGAATTAGAAGTACTAACCTAATCTATCGGATCATAGACTTTCAAGGGACTTGTGATCTATACTGTTCCTGTGTACTGTGGCTTAGGTTCCAAACTTGGATTGGTAGTCAGAAAGTGCCTAGCCTTGCTAGGAATTGGAAGTTTAGAATCTAGATGGAGCTCTAGCCCCAAGAACATCTCTGAGGTTAAAGGTTACTCAGATTGGGACTGCAATGGGTTTCTTTTTCCTTTGGTAACGCTGACTCTTAGTGGACGAGAAGAGGCTCTCATACTGGTGTGGTGGTGCTTGAAAAGAACACCTCAGCTTTATGTTCATATTGGTCTTATTGTCGTCAGGAATATACGCAGGGTCGTGCACATGCGCTCAGGTGACGAATGTTTCCTCCAGCGGTCTTAGCTTGGGAGGCATTCCGGACGGTTACACTGATTGCAGCCCGGCTGGCATTAGAGGCAAGCAAGGTTAAAGGTGAAGAGCTGCACATCAGGTAGAGATGCTATCAGGTCTACCCCTGGAACATCCCCACCCCATCTCGGTGGTAGAACCGTGAGGGTCGAGACGGCGCCTGCGTCGGTAAGGGACAGACTAAGTCCGACCAGGAAGGAAAAGCTTTTGGTGTAAAGTCTGTCTACACCCCCGTCTAGAGCAGGGAGGGACGCCTCCGGTAGAAAAATGGCGCTGGTCGCTTTTTTTCTCTCTTACAGATGATGGGTGCTAACAATTCCAACCTCACTCCTTTGAACTGTATCCTGAAAAACTGGGATAGATTTGATCCTCAGGGCTTAAAGAAGACACACCTGGTCTTCCTATGCGATACCGCATGGCCACGATATCCATTAGAGGACAGGGAACGGTGGCCGGTTGGAGGGTCTTTTAAGTTAATACTGTTTTACAATTAGACCGGTTCTGTAAGGTAGAAGGGAAAAGGGATCTTAGAAGATAGATTGCTCACTCAGTCGGCTCCAGATATCTGCCGTAGGCTACAAAAACGGGGGTATGGACCGAATCAGTCTTTAGATACTCTGTTGCAACTGGCTCAGACAGTCTGTTATGGTAGGGAATATGAGGAAAAGAAAGAAAGGCAAAAAAAGACAGAGGAAAAGGCAGAAGTCTATGCAATGGCTATGAAAAACACTCTTAAACAGCCCGAGAAAAATGCCCAGAGGGACCCACATGAAAAGGGATGGGCTTGCTATTACTCTGGAAAGGAGGGGCACCTCAAGGGGGATTACCCTCAGGCATCTAAGCCGCCCCTGGCTCCATGTCCGGTCTGCAAAGGACCACACTGGAAGAGAGACTGCCCTCAGGCTGAGGTCTCCGGGGTCGGACTCTCAAGACAATCAGGACTGAAGGTGTACAGGGGTCCCCCCAAAAGCTCCCGTCCTAATTACACCTGAGGAACCCCGGGTATTAATAATTGTGGGGGGTCAATCCGTTGATTTCCTTTTAGATACTGGGGCAACTTACTCTGTGCTTACTGAAGCCCCTGGCCCACTTTCTTCCCGATCCACTTCCTTAATGGGACTGTCTGGACGAGCCAAAAGGTATTATTTCAGTTATTCTTTATCTTGCAACTGAGATTCTGTGCTATTTTCACACGAGTTTCTGATTGTGCCAGAATCTCCCTCACCCCTTTTGGGGAGGGATATACTTAGCAAGGTCCATGCCTCTGTTTTTATGAATATGGAGCGCTCCCTTTCTCTCCCTTTAGTTGAACCTAGTTTAATCCTAGAGCATGGGCTGAGGGAAAATCTGTGTGTCGAGCACAAAATGCTATTCCTGTAGTTGTCAAGCTCAAAGACCCACACTTATTTCCACATACAAAGCAGTATCCACTGAAACCTGAGGTTAAGGAAGGGTTAAAACCCATCACTGAAAATTTAAAGGACCAGGGACTATTAATTCCCTGTGACCTCCTTGCAACACTCCTATTTTGGGTATAAGAAATCAAATGGTAAAAGGAGACTAGTTCAAGATTTACATGCAATCAATGAGGCTGTAGTTCCTTTACACCATGTGGTGCCTAATCCTTATACTCTATTGTCTGAAATTCCTGACCGAGCCAAATATTTCTCAGTAATTGATTTAAAAGATGCCTTCTATTCAGTGCCTTTGGCGGAGGAAAGTCAATTTCTATTTGCCTTTGAAGACCCTATGCAGCCAGCTTCTCAGTTAACCTGGACAGTTTTGCCCCAGGGATTTCGTGATAGTCCTCACTTATTTGGACAAAGTTTGTCACGGGATCTACAAAACTGTAACAGCTCTGAAGTGGTGGTGTTACAATATGTAGATGATATTTTGCTCTGTGCTAAGACAGAGGAAGCTTGTTCACGTACCTCAGAAGATTTCTTAAACTTTCTGGCAGGCTGCGGTTAGAAGGCATCAAGAGAAAAGGCTCAGCTTTGTCAACAATCAGTTAGATATCTGGGCCTAATCATATCAGAAGGGCCTAGGGCCATAGGCCCTGAGAGAATTAAACCTATACTAAATCATCCCCTACCTATGACTTTGAGACAATTGAGAGGATTTTGGGGAATCACGGGTTACTGTCACATTTGGATTCCGGGTTATGGGGAACTTGCCCGGCCTTTATATAAACTTATAGCTGAAACTCAGCAGGCCCAAACTGACAAACTGGTTTGGTCTCCAGAAACTCAAAAGGCTTTGAAGGTTCTTCAGACTGCTCTCCTGCATGCTCCAGCTCTGAGCTTGCCCACAGGGTCAGAATTTAATTTGTTTGTCACTGAAAGGAAAGGTCTGGCCTTGGGAGTTTTGACACAACCCCGAGGGCCTCACCAGCGAACTATTGCTTATCTAAGCAGAGGATTAGATGTAATCTCACGAGGGGGCCCCACTGCCTAAGAGTAATTGGAGCAGCAGCTTTATTAGCACCTGAATCTTTAAAAATAATTAATGGCCAAAAACCTACTGTACTGACTTCTTATGATGTGAGTGGAATCTTAAATTCTAAGGTTAATATTTGGATGAAAGACAGTAGGCTTCTTAAATATGAGTTCAGTCAGTTCAGTTGCCTCAGTCGTGTCCGACTC
>NW_017189721.1:0-34761 GCF_001704415.2 Capra hircus | reverse complement strand
CGCGCTGAGGCTTCTCGAGAGAATCCAGCTTCCCTCCTGACCAAAAGGGTCGTTGACACCTTGCAGGCAACTCAAGAAGATACCCGACATCCCCATCTGCACTCGAGAGGAAAACCGACGGTCCCGCCACTACTCAAGAAGAGCCCCGGTTCTCCCTCCTCATCCCAAGAGGAGTTTCCATTTCCCTGCTTCGTCTGGGAGGGAATCCTGGCATCCCTGTCCCACCTCAAGAAGAGGCGGTCTCCACTTGACGCTTGAGAGAAACTCCAGGGGTCGTGCCACCATTTCAAAATACCCCCGAAGTCCCAGTTCACTGAAGACACACCTGACTCCCATGCAATGACTCAACGGTCACCTGAGGACTGACTCAAAACACGATGGCAGGTGTGACAGCCCTGTGGCATCTCGAGAGAAAGCCCCCCGATTCCTATCGTCAACCCGATAGGAAGAGTATAACTGCTTTTCCGGGTCGAAAGGGGAGCGGACTTGCATGGCTCCACACGAGACCAGGCCCTGACTTCCCTGTGGACCCCCCAGAGGAATCTCGAGATCCATGTCGGCTCTAGAGCGGAACCCTGAGTTTCTGACCTCAACTCTAGATGAGGACCTCGGCCCTGGCAGAGACTGCAGAGGAATCCCAAGGGGCCCTCGTGACTTGCGTGGAGACTGGACCTCCCCGAGGCCCCACGAGCGGGTCCCTGAAGTACCCGTCGTAACTCGAGAGGAACCCCGCCGCAACTCGAGATGGACCAGGAGATTCTCCCCTCAACGCGACCTGAGGCCCTTTTCCACTGAGGCTTTTCGAGAGAAATCCCAGCTTCCCTCCTGAGCCCAGAAAGTGTCCTTGACACCCTTGAGGCAACTCAAGAAGTTCCTCGACATCCCATCTGCTCAGAGAGGAACCCTGCTGCAACACAAGAAGAACCAGGATATTCTCCTCCAACGCGAGCTGAGTAACTATTCCACTATGGCATCTCGAGAGAAATCCCACCTTCCCTCCTGAGCCCCAAAAGTGTTCTTGACACCAGTGACGCAGCTCAAGAATTTCCTCGATATGCCCGTCTTATTCGAGAGAACACCGAGGGTCCCGCCACAACTCAAGCAGCGTCCTGGTTCTCCCTTCTCATCGGAAAGGAGGGTCTGTTTCCCTGCTACGTTCGGTAGAAAATCGCCTCATTCCCGTCGCACTTCAAGAGTGGGTGGTTTCTACTTGACGCTCGAGAGGAGCTCCAGGGGTCTTGCCACCATTTCAAATGCCCCTGATGTCCCAGTGCACTTCAGACACATTTGACCCCACTGCACTGACTCGACGGTCATGCCGAGGACCGATTCAAAACATGATGGCAGGTGTGACAGCCCTGTGGCCCCTCGAGAGAAATCCCCCGATCCCTATGGTCAACCAACAGGAAGAGTGAAACTGCTTTTCTGGGTCGAGAGTAGAGTGGACCTACATGGCTCCACAGGAGACCAGGCCCTGAGTCCCCTGTGGAGCCCCAGAGGAATCCCGAGATCCATGTCGGTCCTGGAGAGGAACCCTGAGTTTCCAGCCTCAACACAAGGTGAGAATCAGCCCTGGCAGTGACTACAGAGGAATCCCGGGGGGGCCCCTCGGGGCTCGTGTCGAGACTGGACCTCCCTGAGGACCCACAAGCAGGTCCCTGAGGTTCCTGTCTTAACTCAAAAGGAACCCCGCCGCACCTCTAGAAGAACTAGGAGATTCTCCCCTCAACGCAAGCTGAGACCCTTTTCTGCTGAGGCTTCCCGAGAGAAATCTGAGCTTGCCTCCTGAACCCCAAAAGGGTCGTTGACACCCTTGAGGCAACTCAAGAAGATACCCGACATCCTCGTCTGCACTCGAGAGGAACACCGACGGTCCCGCCACTACTCAAGAAGAGCCCCGGTTCTCCCTCCCCATCCCAAGAGGGGTTTCCATTTCCCTGCTAGGTCAGGGAGGGAATCCCGGTGTTCCCTTCGCACCTCAAGAGAAAGTGGTCTCCATTTGATGCTTGGGAGAAACTCCAGGGGTGGTGCCACCATTTCAAAATACCCCCGAAGTCCCAGTTCACTGCAGACACACCTGACTCCCCTGCACTGACTCGACGGTCACCCCAAGGACCAACTCAAAACACGATGGCAGGTGTGACAGCCCTGTGGCACCGTGAGAGAAAGCCCCCAATACCTATCATCAACCCAATAGGAAGACTATAACTGCTTTTCTGGGTTGAAAGGAGAGTGGAATTGCATGGGTCCACACGAGACCCGGCCCTGACTCCTCTGTGGACGCCCCAGAGGAATCCCGAGATCCATGTCGGCCCTAGAGGGGAACACAGGTTCTGACCTCCACTCCAGATGAGGACCTCGGCCCGGGCAGAGACTGCAGAGGAATCCCCAGGGGACCCTCGCGACTTGCGTGGAGACTGGAACTCCCTGAGGCCCCACGAGCGGGTCCCTGAGGTCCCCGTCGTAACTCGAGAGGAACCCTGCTGCAACTCAAGAAGAACCGGGAGATTCTCCCCTCAACGCGAGCTGAAGCCCTATGCCGCTGAGGCTTTTCGACAGAAATCTCAGCTTCCCTCCTGAGCCCCGAAAGTGTCCTTGACACCCTTGAGGCAACTTAAGAAGTTCCTCGACATCCCATCTGCACTGGAGAGGAACCCTGCTGCAACTCAAGAAGAACAAGAATATTCTCCTCTAACTTGAGGTGAGGCATCATTCCACTGAGGCATCTTGAGAGAAACCCCATGTTCCCTCCTGAGCCCTGAAATCGTCCTTGACACCAGTGACACAGCTAAAGAAGTTCCCTGAAACCTCCGTCTTTACTCGAGAGGAACACCGAGGGTCACGCCACAACTCAAAAAGAGCCAGGGTTCTCCGTCTTCATCCCGAGAGGAGGGTCCGTTTCCCTGCTACGTTCGGGAGGCAATCCTGTCATCCCCATCACACCTCAGGAGGGGGTGGTGTCACTTTGACGCTCGAGAGGAACTTCAGGGGTCGTCCCACCATTTCAAAAATCCCTGATGTTGCAGTGCACTCCAGAAACATTTGACTCAACTCACTGACTCGATGGTCACCCCGAGGACCGACTCAAAACACGATGGCAGGTGTTACAGCCCTGTGGCACCTCTAGAGAAAGCCACTGATCCCTATGGTCAACCAGACAGGATGCCTGACACTGCTTTTCTGGCTCGAGAGGAGAGCGGACTTGCATGACTCCACAGGAGACGATGCCCTGACTACCCTTGGACGCCCCAGAGGAACCCCGAGTCACTTGTCCTCCCTGAGAGGAAACCTGAGATTCCGACCTCACCCCTGATGAGGACCTGGGCCCTGGCAGCGACTGCAGAGGAATCCGGAGGGGCCCCTCACGACTAACGTGGAGACTGGACCTCCCTGAGGCCACGCTATTGGGTCCCTGTGGTCCCGGCATAACTCTAGAGGAACCCCGTCCCAACTCAAGAAGAAACAGGAGATTCTCCCCTCAATGCGAGCTGAGGCCCTTTTCCGCTGAGGCTACTTGAGAGAAATCCCAGCTTCCCCCTGAGCCCTGAAAGGGTCCTTGACACTCTGGAGGCAACTCGAGAAGTTCCTCAACATCCCATCTGGGAGAATGGCATTCTAACATGTATACTATCATGTAAGAATTGAATCACCAGTCTATGTCTGACGCAGGATACAGCATGCTTGGGGCTGGTGTTGGGGATGACCCAGAGAGATGTTATGGGGAGGGAGGTGGGAGGGGGGTTCATGTTTGGGAACGCATGTTAGAATTAAAGATTTTAAAATTAAAAATATAAAAAACTAAAAAATAAAAATAAATAAAAATAAAAAAAGAAAAAAAGTATTAAAAAAAAAAGAAAAGAAAAGAAAAAGAAAAAAAAAATCCCATCTGCACGGGAGGAGAACCCTGCTGCAACTCAAAAAGAACCAGGATATTCTGCTTCAACGCGAGCTGATGAACTATTCTGCTGCGGTATCTTGAGAGAAATCCCACGTTCCCTCCTGAGCCCTGAAAGTGTCCTTGACACCAGTGATGCAGCTCAAGAAGTTCCCCGACATCCCTGTCTTTACTCGAGAGGAACACCGAGGGTCCCGCCACAACTCAAAAAGAGCCCCTGTTCTCCCTCTTCATCCTGAGAGGAGGGTCCGTTTCCCTGCTACGTTCGGGAGGCAATTCCGGCATCCCTGTTGCACCTCAGGAGAGGGTGGTGTCCACTTGACGCTTGAGAGGAACTCCAGGGGTCATCCCACCATTTCAAAAGATCCCCGATGTCCCAGTGCACTCCAGACACATTTGACTCAACTGCACTGATTCGACGGTCACCCCGAGGACCGACTCAAAACACGATGGCAGGTGTGACAGCCCTGTGGCACCTCAAGAGAAAGCCCCCGATTCCTACCGTCAACCCGATAGGAAGACTATAACTGCTTTTCTGGGTCGAAAGGAGAGCGGACTTACATAGCTCCACAGGAGACAAGGCCCTGACTTGCCTCTGGATGCCCCAGAGAAATCTCGACATCCATGTCTGCCCTGGACCGGAAACCTGAGATTCCGACCTCCACTCCAGATGAAGACCTTGGCTCTGTCAGATACTGCAGAGGAATCCCCAAAGTCCCCTTGCGACTTGCGTAGAGACTGGATCACCCTGAGGCCCCAAGAGCGGGTCCCTGAGGTCCCCGTCATAACTCGAGAGGACCCAGCCGCAACTCGAGAAAAACCAGGAGATTCTCCCCTCAACGCGAGCTGAGGCCCCTTTTTTTGCTGAGGCTACTTGAGAGAAGTCCCAGCTTTCCTCCTGAGCCCTGAAAGTGTCCTTGACACTCTTGAGGCAACTCATGAAATTCCTCGACATCCCATCTGCACGGGAGAGGAACCCTGCTGCAACTCAAGAAGAACCAGGATATTCTCCTCCAACGCGAGCTGAGGAACTATTCCACTGAGGCATCTCGAGAAAAATCCCACCTTCCCTCCTGAGCCCCGAAAGTGTCCTTGACAGCAGTGACGCAGCTCAAGAAGTTCCCTGGCATCCCCGTCTTTACTCGAGAAACACCGAGGGTCCCGCCACAACTCAATAAGAGCCCCGGTTCTCCATGTTCATCCCGAGAGAAGGGTCCGTTTCCCTGCTACATTCAGGAGGCAATCCCTTCATCCCCGTTGCACCTCAGAGGGGGTGGTGTCCACTTGATGCTCGAGAGGAACTCCAGGGGTCGTCCCACCATTTCAAAAGATCCCCGATGTCCCAGTGTACTCCAGACACATTTGACTCAACTCACTGACGCGACGGTCACCCCGAGGACCAACTCAAAACACGATGGCAAGTGTGACAGCCCTGTGGCCCCTCGAGAGAAAGCCACCAATCCCCATGGTCAACCAGACAGGATGCCTGACACTGCTTTTCTGGCTCGAGAGGAGAGCGGACTTGCATGGCTCCACAAGAGACCAGGCCCTGACTAGGCTTGGATGCCCCACAGGAACCCCGAGATCCCTGTCGGCCCTGGAGAAGAACTTTGAGATTCCGACCTCAACTTCAGATGAGGATCTGGGCCCCGGCAGCGACTGCAGAGGAATCCAGAGGGGCCCCTCATGACTCGCCTGGAGAGTGGACCTCGCTGAGGCCAAGCTAGTGGGTCCCTGAGGTCCCCGTCGTAACTGGAGAGGAACCCTGGCACAACTCGAGAAGAACCAGGAAATCCTCCCCTCAACACGAGCTGAGGCCTTTCTCTGCTGAGGCTACTTGAGAGAAATCCCAGCTTCCCTCCTGAGCCCCGAAAGGGTCCTTGACAGTCTTGAGGCAACTCAAGAAATTCCTCGACATCCCATCTGCACGGGAGAGGAACCCAGCTGCAACACAAGAAAAACCAGGATATTCTCCTCCAACGCGAGCTGAGGAACTATTCTGCTGTGTCATCTCGACAGAAACCCCACCTTCCCTCCTGAGCCCCTAAAGTTTCCATGACACCAGCTCAAGAAGTTCCCTGATATCTCCTTCTTTATTCGAGAGGAACACTGAGGGTCCCACCACAACTCAAGCAGAGTCCTGGTTCACCCTTCTCATCCCGAGAGGAGGGTCCATTTCCCTGCTACGTTGGGATGAAATCCCGTTGTTCCCGTCGCACCTCAAAAGGGGGTGGTGTCCACGTGATGCTCAAGAGGAACTCCTGGGGTCGTGCCAAAATTTCAAAAGATGCCCGATGTTCCAGTGCACTCCAGACACATTTGACCCCACTGCACTGACTCGACGGTCACACTGAGGACTGACTTAAAACACGATGGCATTTGTGACAGCCTTGTGGCGCCTCGAGAGAAAGCCACCTATCCTTATGGTCAACCAGACAGGATGCATGACACTGCTTTTCCAGCTCGAGAGGAGAGTGGACTTGCATGGCTCCACACGAGAGGAGGCCCTGAGTCCCCTGTGGATGTCCCAGAGGAATCCCGAGATGCATGTCAGCCCTGGAGAGGAACCGTGAATTTCCAGCTTCAACACCAGAGGAGGACCTCGGCCCTGGCAGCAACTGCAGAGGAATCCCGAGGGGCGCCTTGGGGCTCACGTGGAGACTTGACCTCCCTGAGACCCCGCAATCGGGTCCCTGAGGTCCGCGTCGTAACTCAAAAGGAACCCCGCCGCAACTCGAAAAGAAATAGGAGATTCTCCCCTCAACGCGAGCTGAGGCACTTTTCAGCTGAGGCTTCTCGAGAGTAATCCCAGCTTCCTTCCTGAGACCCGATAGGGTCGTTGACACCCTTGAGGCAACTCAAGAAGATACCCGACATCCCCGTCTGCACTCGAGAGGAACACCGACAGTCCTGCCACTACTCAAGAAGAGCCCCGGTTCTCCCTCCTCATCCCAAGAGGAGTTTCCGTTTCCATGCTTCACCTGGGAGGGAATCCCGGCATTCCCGTCGCACCTCAAGAGGAAGCGGTCTCCACTTGATGCTTGAGAGAAACTCCAGGGGTTGTGCCACCATTTCAAATACCCACAATGTTCCAGTTCATTGCAGACACACGTGACTCCCCTGCACTGACTCAATGGTCACCCCGAGGACCGACTCAAAACACGATGGCAGGTGTGACAGCCCTTTGGCACTTCGAGAGAAAGCCCCCGATTCCTACCGTCAACCGGATAGGAAGACTATAACTGCTTTTCCGGGTCGAAAGGAGAGTGGACTTGCATGGGTCCACATGAGACCAGGCCATGACTCTCCTCTTGACGCCCCAGAGGAATCCTGAAATCAATGTGGGCCCTGGAGCGGAACCCTGAGATTCCGACCTCAACTCCACATGAGGACCTTGGCCGGCAGCGATTGCAGAGGAATCGGGAGGGCCCCCTCGGGGCTCGTGTGGAGACTGGACTTCCTTGAGGCCCCACAAGCGGGTCCCAAAAGTCCCCTTCGTAACCCGAGAGGAACCCCGCCACACCTCGAGAAGAACTAGGAGATTCTCCCCTCAACACGAGCTGAGGCCCTTTTCCACTGAGGCTTCTTGAGAGAAATACCAGCTTCCCTCCTGAGCCCCGAAAGTGTCCTTGACAGCAGTGACGCAGCTCAAGAAGTTCCCCAATATCCCCGTCTTTATTAGAGAGGAACACCGAGAGTCCCACCAGAACTCAAGCAGAGTTCCGGTTCTCCCTCCTCATCCGGAGAGGGGGGTCCATTTCCTTGCTACGTTGGGGAAGAAATCCCGTCGTCCCCGTCGCACCTCAAGAGGGGATGGTGTCCACTTGACGCTCGAGAGGAGCTCCAGGGGTCGTGTCAGCATTTCAAAAGAGCCCCGATGTCAAACCACGTCGAGGTTTGACTCAAATCATGATGGCAGTTGTGACAGCCCTGTGGCACCTCGAGAGAAAGCCACTGTCCCTATGCTCAACAAGACAGGATGCCTGACACTGCTTTTCCGGCTTGAGAGGAGAGCGGACTTGCATGGCTGGACATGAGACTAGGCTCTGACTCCCCTGTGGATGCCCCAGAGGAATCCTGAGATCATTATCAGCCCTTAGAGGAATCCTGAGGCTCCAACCTCAAGTCCAGATGAGGACCTCGGCCCCCTGCAGTGATTGCAGAGGAAACCCGAGGGGCCCCTCCTGAGTCGTGTGGAGGGGACCTCCCTGAGGCCCCATAAGCGGGTCCCTGGGGTCCCCGTTGGAACTCGAGAGGAACCCCGCCACAACTCGAGAAGAACCAGGAGATTTCCCCCCAATGCGAGCCTAGGCCTTTGTCCACTGTGGTGTCTCGAGAGAAATCCCACCTTCCCTCCTGAGCTCCGAAAGGGTCCTTTACACCCTTGAGGCAACTCAAGAAGGTCCCCCACATACCCGTCTGCACTTGAGAGGAACACCGAGGGTCCCACCACTACTCAAGATAGTCCCCGTTCTCCATCCACATCCCGAGAGAAGGGTCCATTTCCCTGCTTCATCGGGGAAGGAATCCCTGCATTACTTTCGCACCTCAAAAAGAGGCGGTCTCCACTTGACGCCTGAGAGGAACTCCAGGGGTCGTGAGACCATTTCAAAAGACCCCCGATGTCCCAGTGCACTCCAGACACATCTGACTCCCCTGCACTGACTCGACATTCACCCCGAAGACTGACTCAAAACGCGATGGCAGGTGTGACAGCCCTGTGGCCCATTGAGAGAAAGCCCCCGATCCCTATGGTCAACCTGACAGGAAGAATGAAACTTCTTTTCTGGGCCGAGAGGAGAGCAGACTTGTATGGCTCCACAGAAGACCAGGCCCTGAGTCACCTGTGGACACCCCAGAGGAATCCTGAGATCCATGTAGGCTCTGGAGAGGGAACCTGAGTTTCCAGCCTCAACACCAGAGGAGGACCTCGGCCCCGGCAGTGACTGCAGAGGAATCCCGAGGGGCCCCTTGGGGCTCGCGTGGAGACTAGACCTCTGTGAGGCCCCACAAGCGGGTCCCTGAGGTCACCATCATAACTCAAAAGGAACCTCTCCACAACTCGAAAAGAACTAGGAGATTCTCCCCTCAACGCAAGCTGAGGCCCTTTTCAGCTGAGGCTTCTCGAGAGTAATCCCAGCTTCCTTCCTGAGACCCGATAGGGTCGTTGACACCCTTGAGGCAACTCAAGAAGATACCCAACATCCCCGTCTGCACTCAAGAGGAACACTGACGGTCCCGCCACTACTCAAGAAGAGCCCCGGTTCTCCCTCCTCATCCCAGAGGAGTTTCCATTTCCTTGCTTCTTCTGGGAGGGAATCCCAGCGTTCTCATCTCACCTCAAAAGGAAGTGGTCTCCACTTGATGCATGAGAGAAACTCCAGGGGTCGTGCCACCATTTCAAATACCCCTCATGTCCCAGTTCATTGCAGACACACATGACTCCCCTGCACTGACTCGACGGTCACCCAGAGGACTGTCTCTAAACACGATGGCAGCTGTGACAGCCCTGTGGCATCTCGAGAGAAAGCCCCCGATTCCTACCGTCAACCGGATAGGAAGACTATAACTGTTTTTCCGGATCGAAAGAAGAGTGGACTTGCATGGCTCCACAAGAGACCAGGCCCTGACTCCCCTGTGGACGCCCCAGAGGAATCCCGAGATCCATGTCGGCCCTGGAGAGGAACCCTGAGGTTCCGACATCAGCTCTAGATAAGGACCTCTGCCCCTGCAGAGACTGCAGAGGAATCCCCAGAGGCCCATCGTGACTTGTGTGGAGACTGGACCTCCGTGAGGCCCCACGAGCAGGTCCCTGATGTCCCCACCGCAACTTGAGATGAACCAGGAGATTCTCCCCTCAATGCAAGCTGAGGCCCTTTTCCTCTGAGGCTTTTCGAGAGAAATCCGAGTTTCCCTCCTGAGCCCCGAAAGTGTCCTTGACACCCTTAACGCAACTTAAGAAGTTCCTTGACATCCCAACTGCACTGGAGAGGAACCCCGCTGCAACTCAAGAAGAATCAGGATGTTCTCCTCCAACGCGAACTGAGGCATTATTTCACTGTGGCATCTCAAGAGAAATCCCACGTTCCCTCCTGAGCCCCGAAAATGTCCTTGAAACTAGTGACGCAGCTCAAGAAGTTCCCCGACATCCCTGTCTGTACTCGAGAGGAACACCGAGGGTCCCGCCACAACTCAAAAGGAGTCCCGGTACTCCCTCCTCATCCCGAGAGGAGGGTCAATTTCCCTGCTATGTTCGGGAGTCAATCCCGTCGTCCCCGTCGCACCTCAGGAGGGGGTGGTGTCCACTTGACGCTCGAGAGGAACTCCCGGGTTAGTCCCACCATTTCAAAAGATCCCCGATGTCCCAGTGCACTCCAGACACATTTGACCCCTCTGCACTGTCTGGACGGTCACGCCGAGGACCAACTCAAAACACGATGGCAGTTGTGACAGCCCTGTGGCATCTCGAGAGAAAGCCACCAATCCCTATGGTCAACCAGACAGGGTGCCTGACACTGCTTTTCCGGTTCAAGAGGAGAGCGGACTTCCATGGCACCACACGAGATGAGACCCTGACTCCCCTTGGACGTCCGAGAGGAACCCCGAGATCCTTGTCGGCCCTGGAGAGAAACCCTGAGATTCCACCTCAACTGCAGATTAGGACCTGGGCCCCGTCCACAACTGCAGAGGCATCCCAGGGTCTCCTCGCGACTCGCGTTGAGATTGGACCTCCCCAAGACCCCGCTGGCGGGTCCCTGAAGTCCCCATCGTAACTCGAGAGGAACCCTGCACAACTCGAGAAGAACCAGGAGATCCTCCCCTCAATGAACGCTGAGGCCCTTTTCTGCTGTGGATACTTGAGAGAAATCCCAGCTTCCCTCCTGAGCCCTGAAAGGATCCTTGACACTCTTGAGGCAACTCAAGAAGTTCCTCAACATCCCATCTGCACAGGAGAAGAACCCCGCTGTAACTCCAGAAGAACCTAGACATTCTCCTTCAACGCAAGCTGAGGAACTATTCTGCTGTGGCATCTCGAGAGAAATCCCACCTTCCCTCCTGAGCCGGGAAAGTGTCCTTGACACCAGTGAGGCAGCTCAAGAAGTTCCCTGATATCCCCGTCTTTATTCCAAGGTCCCGTCAGAACTCAAGCAGAGTCCCGGTTCTCCCTCCTCATCCAGAGAGGAGGGTCCATTTCCCTGCTATGTTCGGGAAGAAATCCCGTCGTCGCCGTCGCACCTCAAGAGGGGGTGGTGTCCACTTGATGCTCGAGAGGAACTCCAGGGGTCATGTCACCATTTCAAAAGATCCCCGATGTCCCAGTGCACTCCAGACATATTTGACCCCACTGCACTTACTCGACAGTCACACCGAGGACCGACTCAAAACATGATGGCAGTTGTGACAGCCCTGTGGCGCCTCGAGAGATAGCCACCGATCCCTATGGTCAACCAGACAGGATGCCGGACACTGTTTTCTTGCTCGAGAGGAGAGTGGACTTGCATGGCTGGACATGAGACTAGGCCCTGACTCCCCTGTGGATGCCCCAGAGGATCGCCAAGATCATTGTCAGCCCTGGAGAGGAATCCTGAGGTTCCGACCTCAAATCCAGATGAGAACCTCGGCCCTGGCAGCAATTGCAGAGGAATCCTGAGCGGCCCCTCCCAACTCGCTTGGAGACTGGACCTACCTGAGGCCCCACGAGTGGGTCGCTGAGGTCCTCGTCGTAACTTGAGAGGAACCCCGACGCAATTCGAGAAGAACCAGGAGATTTCCCCCTCAATGCGAGCCGAGGCCCTTGTCCTCTGTGGTGTCTCGAGAGAAACCCCACCTTCCCTCCTGAGCTCCGAAAGGGTCCTTGTCACCCTTGAGGCAACTCAAGTAGTTCCTGGACATCCCCGTCTGCACTCAAGGGGGACACCGAGGGTCCTGCCACTACTCAAGAAGAGCCCTGGTTCGCCATCCTTATCCCGAGAGGAGGGTCTGTTTCCCTGCTTCGTTGGGGAGGGAATCCTGGCGTACCTGTCGCACCTCAAGAAGAGGCGGTCTCCACTTGATGCTTGAGAGGAACTCCAGGGGTCGCGCCACCATTTCAAAAGTTCCCCGATATCCCATTGCACTCCAGACACCCCTGACTCCCCTGCCCTGACTTGACGGTCACCCCGAGGACCAACTCAAAACATGATGGCAGGTGTGACAGCCCATTGAGGCAAAGCCCCCGATCCCTATGGTCAACCTGACAGGAAGAGTGAAACTGCTTTTCTTGGTCCAGAGGAGAGCGGACTTTCATGGCTGCACAGGAGACCAGGCCCTGAGTCACCTGTGGACGCCCCAGAGGAATCCCGAGATCCATGTCGGCTCTGGAGAGGAAACCTGAGTTTCCAGCCTCAACACCAGAGGAGGACCTCGGCCACAGCAGCGACTGCAGAGGAATCCTGAGGGGCCCCTCGGGGCTCCCGTGGAGACTGTACCTCCCTGAGGCCCCACAAGCAGGTCCCTGAGATCCCTGTCATAACTCTAAAGGAACCCCGCCGCAACACTATAAAAACAAGGAGATTCTCCCCTCAATGCGAGCTGAGGCCCTTTTCTGCTGAGGCTTCTCGAGAAAAATCCCAGCTTCCCTCCTGAGCCCCGAAAGTGTCCTTGACACCAGTGACGCAACTCAAGAAGTTCCCCGACATCCCCGTCTGCACTCCAGAGGAACACAGACGGTCCAGCCACTACTAAAGATGAGCCCCGGTTCTCCCTCCTCATTCCTAGAGGAGATCCATTTCGCTGCTTCGTCGGGGAAAGAATCAAGGCGTTCCCGTCACCTCTCAAGGGCAGGCAGACTCAACAGGAGAGTCGAGAGGAACTCCAGGGTCGTGCCACCATTCCAAGAGTCCCCCAGATGTCTCAGTCCATTCCAGAGGAACCTGATTTCCCTGCAGTGCCTCGACTTTCACCCCGAGTATCGACTCACACCACGGTGGCAGGTGTGACAACCCTGTGGCACTTGAAGGAAAGCCACAGGTCCCTGTGTCAACTCGATGGGTAGCCTAACCCTGCTGCTACAGCTCGGGAGGAAAGCAGACTTGCATGTCTCCACTCGAGAAGAGGCCTGACTCCCCTGTGGAGACTCCAGAGGAACTCTAAGATTCATGTCAGCACTGGAGAGGAAACCTCAGGTTCTGGCCTTGACTCAAGACAAGGTCTTAGGACCCAGCATGACTGGAGAGGAATCCCGAGAGGCCCCTTGTAACTCGCATGGAGACTGGCCTTTCCTGAGGACACACGAACAGGTCCCTGAGGTCCCCATCGTAACTGGAGAAGAACCTCTCCCAACTCGAGAAAATCCAGGAGGTTCTCCCCTCCAGGCGAAATGAGGCCTTTTCAGCTGAGGCGTCTCGAGGGAAATCACACCTTCCTTCTTGAACTTTGAAAGGGCCCTTCACACCCTTGCTGCAACTCAAAAAGTTCCCCGACACAACCGTCTCTACTTGAGAGGAACACCGAGGGTCCGCCAACATCAAAAGGAGCCGCGTTTCAGCCTCCTAGCTTGAGATGAGGGTTTCTCACCCTGCTACCTCGAGAAAGGTTTCCTGGCATTTCCATAGCATCTCAAGAGGAGGCGCTCTCAATAGGAAAGTCGAGAGGATCTCCAGGGGTCATGCCACCATTCCAAAAGTCCCCGAAATGTCTCTGTCCACTTCAGAGGAACTTGATTTCCCTGCACTGCCTCGACTTTCACCCAGAGTATCGTCTCACACCACGGTGGCACGTGTGACAGCCCTGTGGGAATGCCTCGAGGGAAAGCCACAGATCCCTGGATAAACTCAACGGGAGCCTGACAATGCTGGTACAGCTCGGGAGGAAAGCAGACGTACATGTCTCCACTCGAGACGAGGACTGACTTCCCTGTGGAGACTCCAGAGGAACCCCAAGTTCCATGTCAGCACTGCAGAGGAAACCTCAGGTTCTGGCCTCGTCTCCACACGAGGACATAGGACCCAGCCCTGACTGGAGAGATATCCTGAGAAGCCCCTCGAAACTCACAGGGAGAATGGCCTTTCCAGTGCCACACGAGCGTATCCCTGATGTTCCATTCGTAACTCGAGAGGAACCTGCTGCACTTCGAGAAAAACCAGGAGGTTCGTTCTCCCCTCCAGGAACAATGAGACCCTTTTCCACTCCAGCGTCTCAAAGGAAATCACACCTTCCCTCTTGAAACTTGAAAGGGTCTTTCATACCCTTGCAGCAACTCAACAATTTCCCTGACATACCCGTCTCCAGTCGAGAGGAACACCGAGATTCCCAACAAAATTCAAGAGGAGCCTCGTTTCCGCCTCCTCCAATTGAAATGAGGGTTACTTTCCTGCTTCATCGTGCAAGGATTCCCGGCTTTCCGTCGCATCTCAAGAGAAGGCACTCTGCACAGGAAAGTCGAGAGGAACTCCAGGGGTCATGCCACCATTTCAAAAACCACCAAATATCTTAATTCACTCCAGAGGAAGCTGATTTCCCTGCACTGCCTCTACTGTCACCCCGACTATCGACTCAAACCACGGTGGCACGTGGGACAGCCCTGTGGGAAATCCTCGAGGGAAAGCCACAGATCCCCATGCCAACTCGACGGGAAGACTTACACTCCTGCTACAGCTCGGGAGGAAAGCGGATGTGCATGTCTTCACATGAGACCAGGCCTGACTCCCCTGTGGAGTCTCCAGAGGAAACCCAAGATCCATGTCAACACTGTAGAGGAAACTTCCAGTTCAGGCCTTGGCTCCAGGGGAGGACTTACGACCTGGCACCGACTGGAGAGGATTCCCGGGAGGCCCCTCGCACCTCGCAAGGAGACTGGCCATTCTTGAGGCCACACGAGCGGGTCCCTTAGGTCCCCTACATACTGGAGAGGAACCTGCGGCAACTCGATGAAAGCCAGGAGGTTCTCCCTGCCAGGATAGATGAGGCCCTTTTTAGCTGCGGCATCTCGAGTGAAATCACACCTTCCCTCTTGAACCTCGAAAAGGTCCTTCACAACCTTGTAGCAACTCAAGAATTTCCCCGTCATACCAGCCTCCACTCGAGAGGAACTCCGAGGGTCCCACCACAATTCAAGAGGAGCCCCGCATCCCACTCCCCCTGTCGAGATGAGGGTTCCTTTCCCTGTTTAGTCGGGAAAGGTTTCCCCGCATTTCCTACGCATCTCAAGAGGAGGCGCTCTCAACAGGAAAGTGGAAAGGAACTCCAGGGGTCGTGACACCATTCCAAAAGTCCCCCAAATGTCTCAGTCCATTCCAGAAGAACGTGATTTCCCTGCACTGCCTCGAATGTCACGCCACATATCGACTCAAACCACGGTGGCACATGTGACAGCACTGTGGGAAAGCCTTGAGTGAAAGCCACAGATCCCTGTGTCAACGCGATGGGAAGAATGACACTGCTGCTACAGCTTGGGAGGAAAGCAGACGTGCATGTCTCCACTCGAGACAAGGACTGACTCCCCTGTGGAAACTCCAGAGGAACCCCCAGTTCCATGTCAGCACTGGAGAGGAAACCTCAGCTTCCGGCCTTGACTCAAGATGAGGTCTTAGGACCAGGCACCGACAGGGGAGGAATTCTGAGAGGCCCCTAGCAACTCGCATGGAGACTGTCCTTTCCTGAGGCCACACAAGCGAGTCCCTGAAGTCCCTGTCATAACTCGAGAGGGACCTCCCGCAACAGGAGAAATACCAAGAAGTTCTCCGCTCCAGGTGAGAAGAGGCCCTTTTCCGCTGCGGCCTCTGTAGGGAAATCACACCTTCCCTCTTGAACCTCGGAATGGTCCTTCAAACCCTTACTGCAACTCAAGAAGTTCCCCGAAATCCCGTCTCCACTCGAGAGGATCATCGAGAGTCCGCAGCAACTCAAGAGGATCCCCGTTTGCCCCTCCTCCGCTCGAGAAGAGGGTTTCTTTCCCTGCTCGCCGGGAAAGGTTTCCCGTCGTTCCTGTCACATCTCAAGGGGAGCCTCTCTGAACAGGAAAGTCAAGAGTCATTTCAGGGTTATTACCACTATTCCAAAAGACCCCCAAATGACTCAGTCCACTCCAGAAGAACCTGATTTCCCTGTACTGCCTCAATGTCACCCCGAGTATCCTCTCACACCATGGTGGCACGTATGACAGCCCTGTGGGAAAGCCACAGATTTCTGTGTAAAATTGACGGGAAGCCTAACATTGCTGCTAAAGCTTGTAAGGTAAGCGGATGTGCACGTCTCCACTAGAGACGGGGCCTGACTCCCTTGTGGAGACTCCAGAGGGACCCCAAGATCCATGTAAGCACTGCAGAGGAAACTTCAGATTCCGATCTCGGATCCAGACGAGGACTTAGGACCTGGCACCAACTAGATAGGAATCCCGAGAGGCCCCTCACAACTCGTATGGAGACTGTCCTTTCCTGAGGCCGCAGGAGCTGGTCCCTGAGGTCCTGGTCGTAACTCGAGAGGAACCTGTCTCAACTCGAGAAAAACCAGGTGGTTATCCACTCGAGGCGAAATGAGGCCCTTTCCTGCAGCAGTGTCTCGAGGCAAATCACACCTTCCCCCTTGAACCTCAAAAGGTCCTTCACACCCTTTCTGCAACTCAAGAAGTTCCCTGACTTACCTGTCTCCACTCAAGAGGAACACTGAGGGTCCTGCCACAACTCAAGACAAGCCCCGTTATCCCCTCCTCCGCTCGAGATTAGGGTTCCTTTCCCTGCTTCGTCGGAAAAGGATACCCGACGTTCCCGTTGCATCTCAAGAGGAAGTGCTGTCAAGAGGAAAGTCGAGAGGAACTCCAGGGGTCGTGCCAGCATTCCAAAATGAAAGGCTGTTGTTGAATTACAACGCCGGGATTCTTTCCCCTGGATGAGAAGAATTCAATCCGGGGCTAGAGACAAGGCTTGATTGCTCAGAGCTTTTGTGTTAAAGTTTTATTAAAGTATAAAGGAGATAGAGAAAGCTTCTAACATAGCCATCAGAAGAGGGCAGAAAGAGTACCCCCCTGCTTGTCTTTCACTGGATGTTATATAGTTATCAGCAGTCTGTTAATGAAAGAAAGGAATGTCTCATAACTTAGAATGAGACCAGGCCCCTCACCCATAGGATGTATTTTGGGATAATCTTGGCTCCAAATGATTCATCTTGGGCCATAAAAGGATTAACTTGAATCTTGAAGAAGGGCAGAGCAAATAGTGTTATTTACATAGATTAGAGGAACAATATTGGAGTATAACATACGGTTTATCAAGTAGGTTCTGAACCAAAAGGCAGAACTGACTTGAAGACAGAGTTTGGGGTAAATGCATAGTACGTTAGCATAACTTAAGATAAACATTTCCATAAGAAAAAGGCATTTGTTAACTTCAGGTGAAACCAGGTGTCATGGCAACACAGAATTTTAAGAGAAACCTCCTTTTAAATTTGTATAGAGAAGGAAAAAATATCGCTAGTTTGTTTCCTCCTGCCACTTAAGAGAAATAAAAATGTGTGGCACTTGCAGGCTATTTCCTCCATTTGGAGACCCCTGGCCTTCCTGCCTGTTACCCTCTCATCCCCCCCTTTTCTTTTAGGAGAATTATGTTGCCTAGGGAAAAGGGGCGTTGTTTCCATTCCATAACTGCTTCCGAGCTGAGAAGGGTCCTTGTCCCTAAATTGACGAGGCAACATATTCTCCTAATCCTCATATTGAGGATATCTGATCCAGGGGCCCCAAATAGTAGTTGGAGGCAGCTGCAGGGGTAGCAGGAGTTTGAGCAACCATTTGTAACTTAAAAGCTGTCATGCGGCTAGAAACAAATCCAGTTATACAGTTACAGATGCAGGGAGCAAACAGTAAAAACAAAACAATCAGAATTATTGTAATTAAGATAGTTGTACACCATGGGGAACTAGTTAACCTCTCCCAAAGTGAGGCAAATGAACCTTCAGGAGTATCCAAGGCCTCAATCTTCTTGTTCATGTGTTTAGTAAAATGAGTAACATTCGTGTTTATATCAGGTATATATGTACAGCATTGGGTATGAATTATAGCACACGTTCCTCCTTGTGCAGCTGTCAGAATATCTAAAGCCAATCTGTTTTGTAAAACCACCTTTTTAATTTGTGCTTGTTCAGAATTAAGAGCTGAAATAGCCTTTTGAGAATCTTGTAATACCTGTTGAGTAAAATTAGTCAAAGCATCCACTCGTAGCACAACATCTGTAGTTCCCAAAGAGGGAACAAAGACTGCAGCCAAATAATCATACCAGGGAAATACAGACCTTGCCCACCGAGTTTTAAGGTGGGGTAAATTAGCAGGCTTTTCTGGGAGCTCTGAAAATATAAAGCCAGGAGTAAAGGCTAGACCCAGGGTACATCTCCCTATCCAACCGGAGGAAGCCATGCCCATAGGTAAGAGCCACATATCCAGTAAGTCCCATTTGGAGCAAGCCAGCATGACTGAGATATCCAGTCCCAATTAGTGCCTGGCCAGACAAAGGGAGAACCTGAACTGGGGTTGGAAAACACGGGAATGATTATGTTGCATATTTCCTGAGGCAAAAATCCCAATTGTTTCCAATCACTGTAATTAAGTTGTTGGCTAACTTTTGGGGATGGCTCTGTTTGTTCCCAGCATATAGGGGCAGTAGATATGAAACATCGTTTTTCAGGAGTTAGCCACATAACCTCATCCCATATTTAATAAACGTCAGGTAAAAATCTATTAGATCTAGACCTATTTGCCTTATGTGTAGCAAAATAGTCATTGAACCGAGACAATGTATAATCAAAATTAAAAGTCACATTATGTCCATAGTTAAAGTACAAAGTGCTGCACCAGTCCATTTTAGGGTTGGTAGATGTGATCAGATGAAGAAGAGGCATCGCATGTAATTGTTGTTGAAGGTATTTACACACTTGGCAAAAGTCTTTTTCTTGAAGTGGAGATGTCCACCATGGGAAGCCTTCCACTGATGAAGAGGGGAGTGCTCCACAGACCCAGCAGTTAGACCGATTGTGAAATGTAGTGTAGGAGTGAGCCTAGGACAGGAAGGCATTGTCTTGAGGATCAAAAGGCAGACTCAGGATATTTGGAGTCAGCAGAAGTAAGCTCACAAAGGTTATCCGGCCCATCTGAAAAATATAAAGTCAGAGCATAGAAAGTAAAGGCATAAAAAGATGTCACTTAGTTTTGGTCAGGGTGCCACCTCTTAACTCGAGTGTGATGTACCCACGAATCAATTCCTGGCACTTTGACAGCTGTGGGAGAAGAAGGAATAACCTGGTAAGGGCCTTCCCAGAGGGGCTCGAGGGATGGGCCCCTAGATCACAAAGTTTTTATGAAGACCTCAGTTCCTGGCTCAAATAGAGCCTTGCTTGACTCAGAGGCGGGGTCAGGAGTCATCTCCTGGAGTTCTGTTAATGCGTGTCGAAAAGCTGAGAGCTGAGTTACATAACTAGTTAATTCCAAGGCTTCAGGGTCTATAACAATGTGCGTAAGAAAGGCCTTCCATAAATACATTCAAAGGGGGACAGTCCCTCCTTTCTAGGGGCAGTTCGAGCCCTCATTAAAGCTATGGGTAGGACTTTAATCCAATTATTCTGCGTCTCGAGTTAATTTGCGCAGATGTCTTTTGATAATATTATTAGCTTTTTCAACCTTTCCTGAGGATTGGGGTCTCCAGGAACAGTGTAAGTGATATTTTATTCCTAGAGCTTTAGATAACCCCTGAGTTACAGCAGCTTTAAAGGCGGAGCCATTGTCACTCTGAAGGCTCCGTGGCAGCCCAAACCTGGGGATAATTTCATGGATTAAAATCTTTATAACCTCCTTAGCCTGTTCACTACGACAGGGAAAAGCTTCAGCCCATCCAGTAAAAGTATCTATCCAAACTCATAAGCAAGGATATCCATTAGCTTTTGGCATATGAGTAAAATCAATTTCCCAGTCCTCTCCAGGATACTTCCCACTTCGTTGTAATCCAGATTTTGCTAGTTTTTCAGTCTTTGGGTTATTTTTCTGACAAACCTCACAACTTTTGATAATATTCTTTAAAGTTTTTATTAAATTTTTACCTTCAAACAAACGAGAAGCCATTTGGTAAGTACTCTCTGCACCCAAATGAAAACTCTGATGTAAACCCTAAAGAATTTTCCATTGAGCATTTTCAGGAATTATTAATCGTCCATTCTCAGACTGTAATCCTCTTTTATCAGTAATCTGTGTTCTTCTTTTTTATATCTTTCTAATTTTTTTTCAGCATATTGTGGTATTTTTTTGTGCCACAGGACCTGTCCAGATCATAGGCATCTGCAGTGAAGGGGTTTCGTAAAGTGCTGCTTTTTTGGCTTGACAGTCAGTCAACTGATTACCTTCGGCTACTTTACTCCCATCCCTGCTGTGCCATTTGCAATGCATAACAGCTACTTCTTTAGGACAATATATAGCAGTTAAAAGTCTCGATCTCTCTGAAATGCTTAATTAGGTTCACCTGTTGCTGTTTTAAACTTTCTTTCCATATTGCAGCATGAGCATGTAAAGTCAAATAAGCATATTTAGAATCCGTGTAGATATTTACCTGCTGCCCTTTGCTTAACTCTAGAGCTCGGGTCAGAGCCACAAGCTCTGCTAACTGAGCACTGGTTCCCTGGGGGAGAGATTTTGCTTCCAAAAGCTGTTCAGCAGTCACCACGGCATAACCTGCTTTACGCTTTCTGTTCCAAACAAAAGAACTGCCATCTGTAAATATTTCCAGGTCAGGATTGTCTAATGGGGGTATCCATTATATCTTCCCGAGCTGCAGAGTTTAAAGTTAGGAATTGAGAACAATCGTGATCAGGTGTTTCATTTTCCTTCTCAGGAAGGAAAGTGGCAGGATTTAAATTTCCACAAACTTTAAGCTTAGTTACTGGTCCTTCTAACAACAATGACTGGTATTTAAGAAGCCTACTGTCTGTCATCCAAATATTAACCTTAGAATTTAAGATTCCACTCACATCATGAGAAGTCAGTACAGTAAGTTTTCATCCATTAATTATTTTTAAAGCTTCAGGTGCTAATAAAGCCACTGCCCCAATTATTCTTAGGCAGTGGGGCCACCCACGTGAAATTACATATAATTCTCTACTTAGATAAGCAATAGGTTGCTGGTGAGGCCCTCGGGGTTGTGTCAAAACTCCCAAGGCTTACCTTTCCTTTCAGTGATAAACAAATTAAATTCTGACCCTGTGGGAAAGCTCAGAGCAGGAACTTGCAGGAGAACAGTCTGAAGAAACTTAAAAGCCTTTTGAGTTTCTAGTGACCAAACCAGTTTTTCAGTTTGGGCCTGCTGAGTTTCAGCTATAAGTTTATATAAAGGCCGGGCAAATTCCCCATAACCCAAAATCCAAATTCGACAGTAACCTGTGATTCCCCCAAATCCTCTCAATTGTCTTAAAGTCATAGGTAGGGGATGATTTAGTATAGGCTTAATTCTCTCAGGGCCTATGGCCCTAGTCCCTTCTGATATGATTAGGCCCAGATATCTAACAGATTGCTGACAAAGCTGAACCTTTTCTCTTGATGCCTTGTAATCACAGCCTGCCAGAAAGTTTAAGAAATCTTCTGAGGCTAGCGAACAAGCTTCCTCTGTCTCAGCACAGAGCAAAATATCATCTACATATAGTAACACCACCGCTTCAGAGCTGTTAAAGTTTTGTAGATCCCGAGACAAACTTTGTCCAAATAAGTGAGGACTGTCACGAAATCCCTGGGGCAAAACTGTCCAGGTTATCTGAAAAGCTGACTGCATAGGGTCTTCAAAGGCAAATAGAAATTGACTTTCCTCTGCCAAAGGAGTTGGACACGACTGAGCAGCTGAACTGAACTGAACTGAACTGCCAAAGGCACTGAATAGAAGGCATCTTTTAAATCAAGTACTGAGAAATATTTGGCTCATTCAAGAATTTATGACAATAGAGTATAAGGATTAGGCACCACGGGGTGTAAAGGAACTACAGCCTCACATATTATATGTAAATCTTGAGCTAGTCTCCATTTACCATTTGATTTTTTTTTTAATACCCCAAATAGGAGTGTTGCAAGGACTGTTACAGGGAATTAATAGTCCCTGTTCCTTTATATTTTTAATGATGGGTTTTAACCCTTCCTTAACCTCAGGTTTCAGAGGATACTGCTTCTTATGTGGAAATAAGTGTGGGTCTTTGAACTTGACAACTACAGGAATAGCATTTTGTGCTCGACCCATCAGCCCATACTCTAGCATTTACATTTTGTTCAACTAGAGGAAGAGAAAGGGAGGGCTCCATATTCATAAAAACAGAGGCATGGACCTTGCTCAGTATATCCCTCCCCAAAAGGGGTGAGGGAGATTCTGGCACGATCAGAAACTCGTGTGAAAGTAGCACAGAATCCCAGCTGCAAGATAAAGAATAACTGAAATAATACCTTTTGGCTTGTCCAGACAGTCCCATTACGGAAGTGGATCGGGAAGAAAGTGGGCCAGGGGCTTCAGTAAGCACAGAGTAAGTTGCCCCAGTATCTAAAAGGAAATCGACAGATTGGCCCCCCACAATTATTAATACCTGGGGTTCCTCAGGTGTATTTAGGACCGGAGCTTGTGTGGGGACCCCCGGGCACCTTTAGTCCTGATTGTCTTGAGAGTCTGACCCCGAAGACCTATGCCTCTGAGGGCAGTCTCTCTTCCAGTGTGGTCCTTTGCAGACTGGACATGGAGCCGGGGGTGGCTTAGATGCCTGAGGGCAATCCCGCTTGCGGTGCCCCTCCTTTCTACAGTTATAGTAAGCCCATCCCTTTTCACCTGGGTCCCTCTGGGCATTTTCCTCTGGCTGTTTAAGAGCGTTTTTCATAGCCATTTCTAAGGCTTCTGCCTGTTCCTTTGTCTTCTTTGCCTTTCTTTCTTTTCCTCATATTCCCTACCATAATAGATCGTCTGAGCCAGTTGTAACAGAGTATCTAAAGACTGATTGGCTCCATACGCCCGTTTTTTTAGCTCATGGCAGATATCTGGAGCCGATTGAGTGATAAATCTATCTTTTAAGATCACTTTCCCCTTGTTCCTCACAGAATCCGTCTAATTGTAAAACAGTATTAAGAGATCCTCCAACCGGCCACCATTCGCCATCCTCCAAAGGATACCATGGCCATGCAGTATCGAATAGGAAGACCAGGTGTGTCTTCTTTAAGGCCTGGGGATCGAATCTATCCCAGTTTTTCAGGATACAGTTCAAAGGAGTGAGGCTGGAATTGTTAGCACCCATCTGTAAGAGAGAAAAAAGTGACCAGAGCCATTTTTCTACTGGAGGCGTCCCTCCCTGCTCTAGATGGGGGTGTAGACAGACTTTACATCAAAAGCTTTTTCTTCCTGGTCGGACTTAGTCTGTCCCTTACAGATGCAGGCACCGTCTCGACCCTCTTGGTTCTACCACCGAGACGGGGTGGGGATGTACAAGGGGTAGACCTGATAGCATCTCTACCTGACGTCCAGCTCTTCACCTTTAACCTTGCTTGCTCTGATGCCACCCGGGGTGCAATCAGAGTCACCTTCCGGGATGCCTCCCAAGCTAAGACCACTGGGGGAAACATTCGTCACCTGAGTGCCTCTGCACGACCCTGAGTATATTCCTGACCATAATAAGACCAATACGAACATAAAGCTGGGATGTTCTCTTCAAGCATCACCACACCAGTATAAGAGCCTCCTCTGGTCCACTAAGAGCTAGTGTTACCGAAGGAAAGAACCCATTGCAGTCCCAATCTGAGTAACCTTTAACCTCCGAGATGGTCTTGGAGCTAGAGCTCCATCTAGCTTCCAAACTTTTGATTCCTAGCGAGGCTAGGCACTTTCTTGACTACCAATCTAAGTTTGGGACCTAAGCCACAGTACACAGTAACAATATAGATCACAAGTCCCTTGAAAGTCTAAGATCCGATAGATTAGGTTAGTACTTCTAATTCCCAAGGAATTATGAAATGGTCAAAGAGACCAAAAAGTTTGACCGTGAAAGGAGAGTTGATCCCTGTGTCAACTCGACGGGAAGCCTGACACCGCTGCTACAGCTCGGGAGGAAAGCGGACGTGCATGTCTCTACTCGAGACGAGGCCTGACTCCACTGTGGAGACTCCAGAGGAACCCCAGGATCCATGTCAGAACTGGACAGGCAAACTCAGGTTCTGGCCTCGGTTCCAGACAAGGAATTAGGACCCAGCACCAACTGCAGAGAAATCCCGAGAGGCCCCTCGCAACTCGCATGGAGACTGGCATTTCCAGAGGTGACACGAGCGGGTCCCTGAGGTCCCTGTCATAACTCGAGAGGAACCTGCTACAACTCGAGAAAAACCAGGAGGTTGTCCCCTCCAGGCGAGATGAGGGCTTTTTCCCCTGCGACATCTCGAGGGACATCACATCTTCGCTCTTTAACCTCGAAAGGGTCCTTTACACCCTTGCAGCAACTCAAGAAGTTCAGATACATACCCATCTCCACTCGAGAGGAACACCGACGATCACACCACAATTCAGGAGGAGCCCCGTTTCCCTCTCCTCTGCTAGAGATGAAGGTTCCTTTCCCTACATCGTCGGGAAAGGATTCCTGGCATTCCCTTCACATTACAAGAGGTGGTGCTCTCAACAGGAAAGACGAGAGGAACTCCAGTGGTCATGCCAACAGTCCAAAAGACCCCCAAAAGTCTCAGTCCACTCCAGAGGAACCTGATTTCCCTGCACTGTCTCGACTTTCACGCCGAGTATTTACTCACACCACAGTGGCACGTGTGACAGCCTGTGGGAAAGCCTCGAGGGAAAGCCACAGATCCCTGTGTCAACTTGACGGGAAGCGTGACACTGCTGCTACAGCTTGGAAGGAAAGCGGACTTGCAGGTCTCCACTCGGGACGAGGCCTGACTCCCCTGTGGAGACTCCAGAGGAACGCCAAGATCCATGTCAGCACTGGAGAGGAAATCTCAGGTACCTGCCTTGGCTCCAGTTGTGGACTTAGGACCTGGCACCGACTGGAGAGGAATCCCAAGAGACCCCTCACAACTCGTATGGAGACTGGCCTTTCCTGAGGCCACACGAGTGGGTCCCTGAGGGCGATGTCATAATTCGAGAAGAACCTGCCACAACTCGAGAAAAACCAGGAGGTTCTCCCCTCCAGGCGAGATGAGGCCCTTTTCTGCTGCGGCATTTTGAGGGAAATCACACCTTCCCTCTTCAACCTCGAAAGGGTCCTTCATACCCTTGCAGCAACTCAAGAAGTTCCCCGACAAAGCCGTCTCCCCTCGAGAGGAACACCGATGGTCCCGCCACAACTCAAGAGAAGCCCCGTTTCCCACTCCTCCGCTCGAGATGAGGGTTCCTTTCGCTGCTTCGTAGGGAAAGGATTCCCAGCGTTCTCTTCGCACCTCAAGAGGAGGCGCTCTCAAAAGGAAAGTCAAGAGGAAATCCAGGGGTCGCTCCACCATTCCAAAAGACCCCCAAATATCTCTGTCCAGTCCAGAGGAATCTGATTTCCCTGCAGAGACTCAAATCATGCCGAATATCGACTCACACCAAGGTGGCACGTGGGACAGCCCTGTGGGAAAGCCTTGATGGAAAGCCACAGATCCCTGTGTCAACTCGATGGAAAGCCTGACACTGCTGCTACTGCTCGGGAACAAAGCGGATGTGGATGTCTCCACTCGAGATGAGGCCTGACTCCCCTGTGGAGACTCCAGAGGAACCCCAAGATCCATGTCAGCACTGGAGAGGAAATCTCAGGTCCAGTCTCGGATCCAGACTAGGACTTTGGACCCAGCACCGAAAAGAGAGGAATCCGGAGAGGCCGCTCGAACCTCAAATAGTGGCTAGCCTTTCCTGAGGCCACACAAACGGCTCCCTGAGGACCCCATCTTAACTCGACAGGAACCTGCCGCAACTAGAGAAAAACCATGAGGTTCTTCCCTCCAGGCGAGATGAGGCCCTTTTCAGCTGCGGCATCATGAGGAAAATAACACATTCTCTCTTGAACCTCAAAAGGTTCCTTCACAGTCTTGCAACTCAGCAAGTTCCCGGACATACCCGCCTCCACTCGAGGGGAACACCGAAGGTTCCACCAAACTCAAGAAAAGCCCCGTTTACCTCTCCTCCACTCGAGATGAGGGTTCCTTTACCTGCTTCATAGCTGAGGGTTTCCTGGTGTTCCTGTCACATCTCAATAAGAGGCGCTCTCAACAGGAAAGTTGAGAGGAACTCAAGGGGTTGTGCCACCATTCCAAAAGACCCCACAAGTCTCAGTCCACTCCAGAGGAACCTGATTTCCCTGCACTGCCTTGGCTGTCATGGTGAGTATTGACTCATATCACGGTGGCAAGTGTGAGGGCCCTGTGGGACAGCCTCGAGGGAAAGCCACAGATCCATGTGTCAGTTCGACAGGAAGCCTGACACTGCTGCTAAAGCTCGGGAGGAAAGCGGACATGCATGTCTCCACTCGAGACGAGGCCTGACTCCCCTGTGGAGACTCCAGAGGAACCCCAAGATCCATGTCAGCACTGGTGAGGAAACCTCAGGTGTGGTGTCCACCAGACGAGGACTTTGGACTCGGCACCGACTGGAGAGGAATCTGGAGAGGCCACTGGAAACTCGCATGGCAAATGGCCTTTCCTGAAGCCACATGAGCAGGTCCCTGAGGTCCCCATCGTAACTCGAGCGGAACCTGCTGCAACTCGAGAATAACCAGGAGGTTCTCCCTTCCATGCGAGATAAGGCCCTTTTCCACTGCAGCATCACGAGGGAAATCACACTTTCCCTCTTGAACCTCGAAAGGGTCTTTCACAGCCTTGTTGCAATTCAAGAAGTTCCCCAACATACCTGTCTCCTCTATAGAGCTGGCACCGAGGGTCCCACCAAACTCAAGAGGAACCCCGTTTCCTGTCCTCCGCTCGAGATGAGGGCTCTTTTCCCTGCTTCATTCAGAAAGGATTCCCAGAGTTCCCGTTGCATCTCAAGAGGAGGCGCTCTCAACAGGAAAGTCGAGAGGAACTCCAGGGGTCTTGCCACCATACCAAAAGACCCCTAAATATCTCAGTCCACTCCAGAAGAATCTGATTTCCCTGAACATCCTTGACTGCCACCACGAGTATCAACTCACACCACGGTGGTATGTGTGACAGCCCTGAGAAAGCCTAGGGGAAAGACACAAATCCCAGTGACTACCCGACGGGATGCCTGACACTGCTGTTACAGCTCAGGAGGAAAGCAGACGTGCATGTACATGTGATAGCCCAGAGAAAGCCTCGGAAAAAGCCACAGATCCCTGTGTCACATCGCTGGGAAGCCTGACACTGCTGTTACAGCTCAGGAAGGAAGCCGACGTGCATGTCTCCACTCGAGCCATGGCCTGACTCCCCTTGTGGAGACTCCAGGGTAACCTCAAGATCCATGTCAGCACTGGAGAGGAAACCTCAGCTTCCGGCCTTTGCTCCAGACGAGGACTTAGAACCCAACAGTGACTCAAGAGGAATCCTGAGAGGCCCCTCGCAGCTCACATGGGGACTGGCCTTTCCTGAGGCCACCAGAGCGGGTCCCTGAGGTCCCTGTTGTAACTTGAGAGGAATCTGCCAGAACTCGAGAAAAACCATGAGATTCTCCCCTCCAGTCTAGATGAGGCCCTTTTCCACTGTGGTTCTCCAGGGAAACCACGCCTCCCGCCTTGAACCTGGAAAGGGTGTTACACACCCATGCTGCAAATTGAAAAGTTCCCCTAAATACCTGTCTCCACTGGAGAGGAACACCGAGGGTCCCGCAACAACTCAAGAGGAGCCCCGTTTCCCCCTCCTCCACTCGAGATGAGGGTTCCTTTCCATGCTTCGTCCAGAAAGGATTCCCGGTGTTCCCATTGCATCTCAAGAGGAGGCGCTCTCAACAGGAAACTCGAGAGGAACTCCAGGGGTCATGCCACCATTCCAAAAGACCTCCAAATGTTTCAGTCCACTCCAGAAGAACCTGATTTCTCTGCACTGCCTGGACTGTCACCTCGAGTGTTGACACACACCACGGTGGCACGTGTGACAGCCCTGTGGGAAAGCCTCAAGGGAAAGCCACAGATTCCTGTGTCAACTCAATGGGAAGCCTGACATTGCTGCTACAACTCGGGAGGTAAGCGGAACTGCATGTCTCCACATGAGACGAGGCCTGACTCCCCTGTGGAGACTCCAGAGGAACCCCAAGATCCACGTCAGCACTGGAGAGGAAATCTCAGGTTCCGGCCTCGGCTCCGCATGAGTATGTAGGACCCGGCACCAACTGGAGAGGAATCCCGAGAGGTCCCTCGCAACTCGCATGGAGACTGGCCTTTCCTTAGGCCACACGAGCGGGTCCCTGAAGTCCCCATCTTAAGTCGAGAGGAACCAGCCGCCACTCGAGAAAAACCAGGAGGTTCTCCCCTACAGGCGAGATGAGGCCATTTTCCAATTTGGCGTCTTAAGGGAAATCACACCTTCCATCCTGTACCTCGAAAGGGTCCTTTGCACCCTTTCTGCAACTCAAGAAGTTCCCCGACATTCCCATCTCCACTCGAGAGGAACACCGAGCATCCCACCACAACTTAAGACGATCCATGTTTCCCCCTCCTTCCCTTGAGATGAGGATTCCTTCCCCTTCTTCGTCAGGAAATTATTCCTGGCATTCCATTCGCAACTCATGAGGAGGCCCTCTGAACAGGAAATGTGAGAGGAACACCAGGGGTCATTACACAATTCCAAAAGACCCGAAAATGTCAGAGTCCACTCCAGAGGAACCTCATTTCCCTGCACTGCCAAGACTGTCAGCCCGAGTATCGACTCACACTACAGTGGCACATGTGACATCCCTGTGGGAAAGCCTCGAGGGAAAGTCACAGATACCTGTGTCAACTCGATGTAAGCCTGACACTGCTGCTAAAGCTCGGGGGGACAGTGGACGTGCATGTCTCCACTCGAGATGAGGCCTGACTCCCCAGTGGAGACTCCAGAGGTACCCAAGATCCATGTCAGCACTGGAGAAGTATCCTCAGGTTCCGGCCTTGGCTCCAGATGAGGACTTAGGTCCCGGCACCGACTGGAGAGGAACCGTGAGAGGCCCCTCGCAACTCGCATGGAGACTCACCTTTCGCTTGGCCACTGGAGATGGTCCCTGAGTTCCCCGTCGTAACTCGAGAGGAATCTGCTGCAACTCGTGAAAAATCAGGAGGTTCTCCCCTCCAGGCGAGATGAGGCCCATTTCCGCTGGGGCGTCTGGAGGAAAATCACACCTTCCCTCTTGAACCTAGAAAGGTTCCTTCACACCCTTGAAGCAAGTCAAGAAGTTCCCCGACATACTCGTCTCCACTTGAGATGATCACCGATGGTCCCACCAAACTCAAGAGAAGCCCCATTTCCTCCTCCTCCGTTCGAGATGAGGGTTCCTTTCTCAGCTTCATCGGGAAAGGATTCCCGGCGTTCCTGTCGCATCTCAAGAGGAGACACTCTGAACAGGAAAGTCGAGAGGAACTCCAGGGGTCGTTTCACAATACCAAAAGACTACCAAATATCTCAGTCCACACCAGAGGAACCTGATTTCCCTGCACTGTCTTGCTTGTCACACGGAGTATCAACTCACACTATGGCGGCACGAGTGACAGCCCTGTGGGAAAACCACGAGGGAAAACCACAGATCCCTATGTCAACTCGACGGGAAGACTGACACGGCTGCTATAGCTCGGGAGGAAAGCAGACATGCATGTCCCCACCCGAGACGAGGCCTGACTCCCCTGTGGAGACCCCAGAGGAACTCCAAGTTTCATGTCAGCACTGGCGAGGAAACCTCAGGTTCCAGTCTCGGCTCCAGAAGATAACTTAGGACCCGGCATCGACTGGAGAGGAATCCCGAGAGGCCCCTCGAAACTCGCATGGTGACGGGCCTTTCTTGAGGCCACACGAGCGGGTCCCTGAGGTCCCCATTGTAACTCAAGAGGAAACTGCCGCAACTCGGAAAAATCAGGAGGTTCTCCCCTCCAGGCGAGATGAGGCCGTTTTCTGTTGCCGCGTCTCGAGGGAAATCACACCTTCCCTCTTCTACCTCCAATGGGTCCTTCACACCGTTACAGCAACTCAAGAAGTTGCCCGAATTACCCGTCTCCACTCGAGAGGAACACCGAGGGTCCCGGCAAAACTCAATAGGAGCCCCGTTTTGCACTCCGCATTTCGAAATGAGGGTGCCTTTCTTAGCTTCATCGGGAAAGGATTCCCGGGGTTCCCATTGCATCTCAAGAGGAGGCGCTAGCCACAGGAATGTCGAGAGGAACTCAAGGGTTCGTGTCACCATTCCATAAGTCCCCCAAATGTCTCAGTCCAGTACAGAGGAACCTGATTTCCCTGCACTGCCTCGACTTTCACGCCAAGTATGGAGACACATCACAGTGGTACACCTGTCAGCCCTGTGGGAAAGCCTCGAGGGAAAGCAACAGATCCCTGTATTAACGGGACCAGAAGACTGACAATGCTGTTACAGCTCGGGAGGAAAGCAGCCGTGCATGTCCCCACATGAGATGAGGCCTGATTCCACTGTGGAGACTCCAGAAGTATCCCAAGAATCCTGACAGCACTGGAGAGGAATCCTCAGCTTCCTGCCTCATCTCCACAGGAGAGTTAGGCCCAAGCACCGACTAGAGAGGAACCCCGAGTGGCCCTTCGTAAATCGCATAGAGACTGGACTTTCCTGAGGCCACAGGAGCAGGTCCCTGAGATCCCCGTCGTAACTCGAGAGCACCTGCCGATACTCGAGAAAATCCAGGAGGTTCTCCCTTCCAGGCGAGATGAGCTGCATTTCCGCTGAAGCGGCTCGAGGCTAATCACACCTTCCCTCTGGAATTCGAAAGGGTCCTTCACACCCTTGCTGCAACACAAGAAGTTTCCCGATGTACCTGTCTACACTTGAGAGGAAGAACAAGGGTCCCGCCCACATCCAGAGGAGACCCGTTTTCGCCTTGTAGCTCGAGATGTGGGATCCTTCCCCTGCTTCATCGGGAAAGAATTCCCAGCATTACCGTCGCATCCCAAGAGGAGGCGCTCTCCACAGGAAAGGCGAGAGGAACTCCAGGGTCGTGCCACCATTCCCAGAGTCCCCCAGATGTCTCAGTCCATTCCAGAGGAACCTGTTTTCCCTGCACTGCCTCCACTTTGACGCCGAGGATCGACTCACACCACGGTGGCACGTGGGACAGCCCTGTGGGAAAGCCTCGAGGGAAAGCCACAGATCCCTTGATCCACGCGACTGGAAGCGAGACACTGCTGCTACATCTCTGGAGGAAAGCGCACGTGCATGCCCCCACTCGAGACGAGGACTGACTCCCCTGGGGAGACTCCAGAAGTACCCCAAGATCCATGTCAGCACTGGAGAGGAATCCTCAGGTTCCGGCCCCGACTCCACTCAAGGTCTTAGACCCAGCATTGACGGGAGAAGAATCCCGAAAGGCCCCCTAGCAACTCGCATTGGGACTGGCCTTTCCTGAGGCCACCAGAGCGGGTCCCTGAGGTCCCCATCGTAAGTCGAGAGCACCTGCCGCAACTCGAGAAAATCCAGGAGGTTATCACCTCCAGGCGAGATGAGGACCATTTACGCTCAGGCGTCAGGAGGCTAATAACATCTAACCTCTGGAATTTCCAAAGGGTCCTTCACACCCTTGCTGCAACTCAAGAAGTTTCCCGGCCTACCGGTCTCCACCGAAGAGGAAGCACGAGGGTCCCGCCCACATCCAGAGGAACCACGTTTCCGCCTCGTAGCTCGAGATGAGGATCCTTTGCCTGCTTGGTCGGGAAAACAATTCCCGGCATTCCCGTCGCATCTCAAGAGGAAGCCCTCTCCACAGGAAAGGCGAGAGGAACATCCTAGGGTGCATGCCACCATTCCAAGAGTCCCTCAGATAGTCTCAGTCCATTCCAGGGAAACCTGTTTTCCCTGCACTGCCTCGACTTTCAAGCCGAGGATCGTCTCACACCACGGTGGCACTTGGGCCAGCCTTGTGGGAAAGCGTCGTGGGAAAGCCTCCTGGGAAAGCCTCGAGGGAAAGCCACAGATCCCTTGATTGACACGACGGGAAGCGTGACACTGCTGCTACAGCTCGGTAGGAAAGCGCACGTGCATGCCCCCACTCGAGACGAGGACTAACTCCCCTGGGGAGACTCCAGAAATACCCCAAAATCCATGTCAGCACTGGAGAGAAATCCTCAGGTTCCGGCCCCGACTCCACACAAGGTCTTAGGCCCCGGCATCAACGGGAGAGGAATCCCGAGAGGCCCCCTAGCTACTCGCTGAAACGGGGCTCCTCTCGATGTGGGCGGGACCCTCGTGCTTCCTCTCGAGTGGAGACGGGTATGTTGGGGAACTTCCTGAGTTGCAGGAAGGGTGTGAAGGACCCTTTGGAAGTTCCAGAGGTTAGGTGTGATTAGCATCGAGATGCCCCAAAGAAATGGGCCTCATCTCGCCTGCAGGGGAGAACCTCCTGGAGTTTTTCGAGTTGCGGCAGGTGCTCTCGAATTACGACTGGGATCTCAGGGACCCGCTCTGGTGGCCTCAGGGAAGGCCAGTCCCCATGCGAGTTGCTAGGGGGCCTCTCGGGATTCCTCTCCCGTCGATGCCAGGGCCTAAGACCTTGTGTGGATTCGGGGCCGGAACCTGAGGATTCCTCTCCAGTGCTGACATGGATCTTGGGGTACTTCTGGAGTCTCTCCAGGGGAGTCAGTCCTCGTCTAGAGTGGGGGCATGCACGTGCGCTTTCCTCCCGAGCGGTAGCAGCAGTGTCACGCTTCCCGTCGCGTGGATCAAGGGATCTGTGGCTTTCCCTCGAGGCTTTCCCACGAGGCTTTCCCACGAGGCTTTGCCATGAGGCTTTCCCACAGTCTGTCCCACGTGCCTCCGTGGTGTGAGTAGATCCTCGGAGTGAAAGTCGAGGAAGTGCAGGGAAAACAGGTTCCTCTGGAAAGGACTGAGACATCTGGGGGACTCTTGGAATTGTGGCACCACACTGGAGTTCCTCTCGCCTTTCCAGTGGAGAGCGCCTCCTCTTGAAATACGAATGGAACGCCGGGAATTCTTTCCCGAAGAAGCAGGGAAAAAATCGTTCATCTCGAGCTACCCGGCGGAAACAGGGCTCCTCTGGATGTGGGCGGGACCCTCGTGTTTCCTCTCGAGTGGGGACAAGTATGTCGGGGAACTTCTTGAGTTTCAACAAGGGTGTGAAGGACCCTTTCGACGTTCCAGAGGTTAGGTGTTAGCCGCGAGACCCCTCAGCGGAAATGGGCCTCATCTCTCCTGGAGGGAAGAACCTCCTGGATTTTCTCGAGCTGGGGCAGGTGCTCTCGATTTACGATGGCGACCTCAGGGACACCCTCTGGGGGCCTCAGGAAAGACCACTCCCCTTGCGAGTTGCTAGGGGGCCTCTCGGGATTCCTCTGCAATCGATGTGGGGCTTAATACCTTGTTTGGAGTCGAGAGCCGAACCTGAGGATTCCTCTCCAGTGCTGACATGGATCTTGGGGTACTTCTGGAGTCTCCCCAGGGGATTAAGCCCTCGTCTCGAGTGGGGACATGAACGTGCGCTTTCCTCCCGAGCTCTAGCAGAAGTGTCACTTTTCCCAACTCCTGGATCAAGAGATCTGTGGCTTTCCCTCCAGGCCCTCCCAGGAAGATTTCCCACAGGGCTGTGCCACGTGCCACCATGGAATGAGTTGATCCTTGGCGTGAAAGTCGAGGCAGTGCAGGGAAAACAGGTTCCTCTGGAATGGACTGAGACATCTGGGGGATTCTTGGAATGGTGGCATGGCCCTGGAATAACTCTCGCCTTTCTTGTGGAGAGCGCCTCCTCTTGAGATGCAACGGGAATGCCAGGTATTCTTTCCCGACCAAGCAGGAAATGATCCCTCACCTCGAGCTACGAGGCGGAAACAGGGCTCCTCTGGATGTGGGCGGGACCCTCGTGCTTCCTTTCGAGTGGAGACGGTCATGTCGGAGAACTTCTTGAGTTGCAGCAAGGGTGTGAAGGACCCTTTGGAAGTTCCAGAGGTTAAGTGACATTAGCCTCGAGACGCCTCACTGGAAATGGGCCTCATCTCGCCTGGAGGGGAGAACCTCCTGGATTTTCTTGAGTTGCGGAAGATGCTCTCGACTTACGACGGGGACCTCAGGGACCCGCTCTGGTGGCCTCAGGAAAGGCCAGACCCCATGCGAGTTGCTAGGGGCCTCTCGGGATACCTCTCTCGTCGATGCCAGGGCCTAAGACCTTGTGTGGAGTAGGGGCCGGAACCTGAGGATTCCTCTCAAGTGCTGACATGGATCTTTACGTTGTTCTGGAGAATTCACAAGGGAGTCACTCCTCGGCTCGAGTGGGTGTATGCACGTGCGCCTTCCTCCCGAGCTGTAGTAGCAGTGTCACGCTTCCCGTCGCATGCATCAAGGGATCTGTGCCTTTCCCTCGAGGCTTTCCCACGAGGCTTTCCCACGAGGCTTTCCCACAGGGCTGTCCCACGTGCCACCATGGTGTGAGTCGATCCTCGGCGTGAAAGTCGAGGCAGTGCAGGGAAAACACGTTCCTTTGGAATGGACTGAGACATCTGGGGGACTTTTGGAATGGTGGCACAACTCTGGAGGTCCTCTCACCTTTCCTGTGGAGAGCGCCTCCTCTTGAGATGCAACGGGAGCGCCTGAAATTCTTTCCGGAACAAGGAGGGAAAGGATCCCTTCTCTCGAGCTACGAGGCAGAAACGGGACTCCTCTGGATGTGGGCGGGGCCTTCATGCTTCCTCTCGAGTGGAGACGTGGTATGTTGGGAACTTCTCTGAGTTGCAGCAAGGTGTGAAGGACCCTTTGGAAGTTCAGATGTTA
>NW_017189720.1:0-34774 GCF_001704415.2 Capra hircus | reverse complement strand
CAGCCTGCTCCTGTGGACCCCATTCTGGCAGAACACTACTGCTAAACGTCCCCACACAAATCTCTTTCTGCCCGCCCCCTTTTTTTGTTGTTTTTTTTTTTTTTTTTTTTACTTCTCTCCTACACTCTGAGGGATGGAACCTTGAGAACAGAGTGAGGCCTGTGCTCACACCATCCTCGATGTGAAGGAGACTATGTGTTTTAATCAAAAACAACAAACAACAAAAACAACAAAAAAAAAAAAAAAGGAAGAAAACCCAAAGCTGTCTAGCAGAAGCTTATCACCAAGTGTACAGAAAAGCCTTCACATGATAAGTTAGGAAGAAGCAGAGGACATGATTTCAACCTCTTCTTCAGGGAAGGTTTCTGGGAAGGAGGACAGCACACCATCTGTAGATGGATTGAGGGCAGATGAATTTATTGGAAGGCATTGGGTAGCCACGAAAGGAAATGAGTGGAGAGGGGTATGTCATCCTTCAGTTCTCTCTACTTCCAGAAGTTTCTATGATACGGCCATGGTCACAGTTCTCCCAGAGGTCAGGGAGAAAGGAACGTTTGGTGACTTCATCAAAGCCTGGCCCAGAGAAGCCTGGCTCTCGGCAGCCAACATCAGGCTTCCGGGGCATCCACCAGGCTCAGGAAATGACCTACTGGGAACTCTGTGGTGGTCCTGGGGTGGTTAGGACTCTGCACTTTCACTGCTGAGGGTGGATTCTATCCTTAGTTGGGGAACTAAGATCCTGCAAGCTGTGTTGGCTGGCCAACAAAAGAAACAAAAAAAGAAAGACAGACATGGCCTGTTCCCACCTTTCCTTCCGCGTACAACCCCAAGGCCAACTCCAGTCCAGGTCCATTGCTTGTGGCCGCGGAGTGATATGTGGTCAGCCTGAGTGTCCGCCAACAAGGCTGATCATCTCACACCAACTGAGAACCTGGTACCCAGGAGGAGATCAGGCCCTTGGGACAGGGCCGTGTGAGAAGTGGACTCTACAAGGTGTCCAAAAGGCACACCTTTCAAGAGAGCACTAATCCAGGTGGCTAGCCTCTACCCACTTCCTCCGTCTCTAGGGAGAGCTTGGACCTTCCATTGTTCTCACAAATCTTTTCCTCTTCTACTCTCCCTGGAACAGCTTTATCTCAAGAAATTGTTGTTGTTCCTTTGCTCAGTTGTATCTGCAACCCCATGGACTTCAGCACACCAGACCTCCCTGTCCCTCACCATTTCCTGAAGTGCGCTCCAGTTCATGTCTAGTGCATTGGTGATGCCATCCAGCCATCTTATTCTCTGTTGCCCTCTTCTCCTTCTGCCCTCAATCTTGCCCAGCCTCAGGGACTTTCCCAGTGAATCAGCTGCTTGTATCACATGACCAATATAGTGGACCTTCAGCTTCAGCATCAACCCTTCTAAATAAATATTCAGGGTTGATCTCCCTTAAGATTGACTGGTTTGAACTCCTTGCTGTCCCAAGGACTTCCAGGAGTGTTCACCAGCACCACAACTAGAAGGCAACGATTCTTTGGCGCTCTGCCTTCTCTGTGGTCCAGCTCCCACAACCGTACATGACCATTTGGAAGACCATAGCCTTGACTCTACAGACCTTTGTTGGCAGAGTAACATCTCTGCGTTTCAACACACTGTTTAGGTTTGTCATAGCTTTCCTGCCAAGAAGCAAGTGTCTTTTGATTTCAAGGTTGCAATCACCATTGCAGTGGTTGTACAGCCCAAGAAGAGGAAATCTGTCAGTACTTCCACCTGTTTCCTTCTATTTACCATGGAGTACTGGGCTAGATGCCATGATCTTTTGTGTTTTTAATATGTAGGTTTCAGCTGGCTCTTTCTCTCTCCTCCTTCATCCTCACCTAATCAGTGCAGAGAGTGTCTGGCTTCTTGCTGCTTCTGCCCTCAGTTCTAACTCCCTGAGTAAGAACTCATAAAGGGATGGTTTTGTAGCTTAAATGCAAGGGTGGGACAGAGAGGGACCAAAACATGGGATCATGACACACTGAGAAACTCAATCAGTGATGACTTGCACCATCTGCTCACCTACAGGATTAAAGGTGACGTGAAAGTGTTAGTTAGTCCTATCTGATTCATTATGACTCCATGTACTGTACCCCAACAGGCTCCTCTGTGGAATTCTCCAGGAAAGAATACTGGAGTGGGTATTCACTCCCTTCTCCAGGATCTTCCTGAATCAGGGACTAAGCTTGAGCCTCCTGCATTGCAGGCGGATTCCTTACCACCTGAGCCACCAGGAAATCTCAAATCAAGGCAATACTAATTTCCAGGACATTAGTATAGCAAAATTTTGGTGGTCCATGCTGGTCGTAGCTTCTTGGTCACAAAAAGGGGTATAGTTGGAGCCCACCACTCTGAAGGGGTGCTGTTACTTGGTTTAGTTGCTAAATCTCCTCTGACTCTTAGAGGACTTGGTCTCAGTAAAGAGCTCATGTGGGAAAAGAGAATTAGTTAAAAGCCTTAGTATGGCCAGGTTGGCAGAGAACTAGGATTTGGAGGACATTTTATCTTTACCATTTGGCTTAAGCTAAATACCTAAGGAATAAGGTTTTATTAAAAAAAGTTACAGATGAATGACACCAAGCAGAAAAATGGCAAGTTACACTCAACACTGAAATATTGAACTCAGCAGTGACCTTTTTGGATGATTGGGAACAGATTTCCATCAGCCTTTGAGTAAATATTTGTGTGTGAAAGTTTTTATTCATGTCAAAAACAAATAAAATAAAACCTGTGGGGATATGAGTGACATAAAAGCACATTTAGACAATGGATTCAGGGATGTGGGGTTGACTCTTAGAAACTGGAGGCTTGCCTGGCTGCTCACGTTGTGCATGCAATGCAGGAGACCCAAGTTCAATCCCTGGGTTGGCAAGACCTCCTGGAAAAGAGAGCTGTTACCCACTGTAGTATTCTCAGCTGTAGAATTCCATAGGCAGAGAAGCCTGGCAGCCTACAGTCCATGGAGTCCCAAAGAGTCACACACGGCTGAGCAGTGGGAAAACGGGCATGGGCTGGTGGATCCCAGAGGCTCCAGGTGGACTGCGGGTGAATATCACCCAGGACTCTGGGGCTGATTTTGCACAGTGAACCCATTCTGGCACTGCCCAGGGTACGAGATGGAGGATTTGCATCTGCTGAATCCACTGGGGAAAATGCTCCAGTCCAGGGAGCATTAGCAGTGAGGGTGAGGTTAGCAGTGAGGGTCCCTTGGAAGAAGGTTCCCTCTAGTGATGCTCACTCCTGGACACTTAGTTCAGCTACCAAAAAGGGAATCAATGCAACACATTCATACAGATAGACTAGGCTGCATCCTCTCAGCTTTTATCACTGTGTTCAAGGCAGAGCGATAACCTGTTATTGAGAATTTCCTATGTAGTTCAGAAGTCTTAGAGGAAAACAATAATTGTAATTTGGACTTAAGAGATTGGAGCCACTTCAACAATGATGCTTATTTAACTTTTTATCTTCTCTGGACTGCTTAGGAGCTGCAATTTCCCCACACGGTCCCTCCTTGTCATCTCGAGAATCACCTACTTTCCACAGCTCACCTGGAGCCTAGAACAGCTCAGGACAAATGTGGCAGGTGGGAGGGAGAAACAGAGCTTCGGACTTCAAACCTCATGCCTGATGGACCAATGTCCTCCTTGCTTAATTATTTGTCATCACCTCAGACTAAGACATCCACTCTCTCGGAAAGAATTCCCAAGGGCATCACACCTGACTGCCACTATGCGGACTCCCAGAAAGAAGTCTGCTTTGACAGCATCTATCCTAGCCCACACCTCTGACCCTAACCAGGAAGGTGACCTGAGCAAGATGACCAGGGACAGAGCGGCAGCGTCGTGAGGACTTCCGAGTGACCCGAGCACCCTGGCAATGTCCACAGCAGGCACAGTGTACACGTCCTGACGGTAACGAAAGACAGAGGCCCGTTCCGGTCTACGGAGCTGGCGCCATGCCTTACCTGAGCACCTGGTGCAGGCGGCTATCGCGGAAGGAGATGGAGTTCAGGGAGAGCTCCTACAGGTGGGGCAGGTTCAGGAACTGGGCCGTGAGCTGGGTGATGCAGTGCTCCTCCTGTCTGGGGGCTGTGTGTGGCAACACGTGGATGCGCCAGAGCAGCAGCCGGGGCAGGTTGCCCATCCGGCCCAGGTGCAGCACAAACCTGCCCAAAGTGGCCAGATTCCAGGTGCAATTCCCCTCCAAGTCTTTGGCACAGTCCAGCTGCACCACCTTCAGGATCCTCCTGATGCTCTGCATGGGCTTGGTGGAGATCCTCAGCTTCTGGCAGCTCAGGTGTGGCAGGCTCCTCCTGTTTGGCCTTCTTCAGCAGGTAGCTGAGGGTCTGTTTCAGGGTGTCCTCCTTGAGGCACAGGTCGAGCAGCACCTGCACAGGGGCCCAGTGCCGGCTTTAGCCCACCTGCGCCTCCACCCTGCACCTCTTCTGAACGGACTGGGCTGGCTCGGGCTCCAGCAATGAGCAAACACTGCCCGTGTTGCTGGATCACCTGGTCCAGATGTCCTGGTGGGCTTTCCAGTGCAAGTCCAGCAGCTGCAGCTTCCACCACCTGCCGGGCCGCGGGGGACACGCTGAGCTGTGTAGAGGCCGACTGGCACCAGGACCCCGCGAGGGCTCTGCACTGCATATACCACAGCTTCCCCGGCTTCAGGAACCCCCTTGGTCCCTACCTTAAGGGACATTGGTGGGGAGCACATGCCTTTTGTCCCTTCTGCCCCTCAACCAGTCCTGTACACCTGGACGGCTGTCCGAGTGGCCCCCTCATCTTCCTGCCCTGGCTGCATCTTGCTCACACCCCCAGGCCCCACCAGTCTGCCAGGTTGACCTTACCTAGGTTGGACCCCCTGAGCAAGCAGGAAGTCCAGGTCATCTAGTGGAGCCTGGAAGGTCTCCAGATGAGGCTGGTGCTCCTTCATCAGGGTCCCCAGGCAGAGGCAGGGGAAGGGCCTGGACTGCACCACCACATTCAGGGCCTGGGTGTGCCTCCCGGCAAAGGCCACCATAAACAGTGGCGGGAAGAGCTCTAGGGGCAGCTCCTCCAGGGCCACGATGGCCAAGGCCTCATTCCACAGCAGGCTCTAGTCAGCCAGGCCCAGGAGTTGGGTTGGTCCTGGACACCCATTCTGAAGAACCTAATATGGAGTGAGTCCTGGGGGGATGTCAGAGAGCAAGGGGGAGCATGTTCTTCTCTGGCCAAGGAACCTGGAGGGGAACTTGCTGTTCCTCCACCCTAGGAGAACCCAAGGCAGGCTCAGAGACATCCTCTGGCCACAAAGACACAGCTTTGGCCCCACTTGGACCAGGACAAGCATCTCTCCAGGTAGCAAAAAAAAAAAAAAAAAAAAAAGGGACAAGGTGACCTCTTGCCCCATCCCCGTATCTACCAGTTGCTGCATTTAATCCTAGCCCTGCTGGCCAGTAGATACTTAGGAGCCTGACAGCTGGCCCCACTTTCTTCAGAGAAATCTTCTGATTATTACTCAAGGGCTGAAAGCAGGAATAAGGAGGTTAGCCCCACACAGTCTGTCTCTAAACTCCAACCAATAACTCATGCAATGGTGTGTTATGTCACTTGATATAAGACATACCTTTCACTCTGTGTCTCTTCTACAAATGTTATTACCATTCAGCTCAATGGAGCAAAAATTCACATTCAGAAAAAAAGCCACCACTATTTAATATATTCTACAGAATTTTTTTTTAATTCCATGGAAATTAAAAACAGTTTTCAGCTTTTAAAACAAAAAGAAACCCCCCAAAATTTTAAGCTAGTAAAATCACAAACCTATAAAATGATATGAACTATAATCACTGGTAACAAACTACAATGTAAAATGTCACCAGATCCTAATTAGATATCTTTCATTAAATCAATTCCAGGAACTTCCCTGGCACTTCAGTGAGGAGGACTCTGTGCTTTCACTGCAGGGGCACGAGTTCTATTCGCATTCGGGAACTATGGCCCCAGATTCTATTTGGTGTGACCATATACCCTCACTCTCACCATACGCTATGCCATCCCCCTCGTGCACCCCCTGCCAAATTCTGTTTGATTAAGAAATATTGTAAAGCTGGCGGAAGAATAGGACAGGGAGACCACTTTCTCCCTCACAAATTCATCAAAAGAACATTTCAGCGATGAACAAATTCCAAAAAACAACTTCTGAATGCTGGCAGAGGACATCAGGCACCCGGAAAAGCAGATCATTGTCTTCAAAAACAGGTAGGAAAAAATATAAAAGATGAGAAAAAAGACAAAGGAGGTAGGAAGGGAGCTCCGTCCTGGGAAGGGAATCCCACTCCGGGAAGGGAACATTAAGAAGAGAGGTTTCCAAACACCAAGAAACATTCTCCCTGCTGAGTCTGTGGCGAGCTTTGGAAGCACAGAGGGCAACATAGAAGGAAGGAAACATAAATAAATAATTAAAACCAACAGATTACAAGCCCAACAGTAACTCTCCCAGTGGAAAAGCAGCGCAGATGCCTGCATCCGACACTAGCAAGCGGGGGCAGGGCAGGAGGCGCAGGAGGTGCGGGCTGCAGTGCTTTTTAAGAATCAGGCAGGAACAGTCCCGTGCACATAACCAGAACGAACTAACTTGGGCTAGCAAACCAGACTATGGGATAGCTACCATGTGAAAAGCTCAAACATAAGACATCACCAGGACCGCACACAGAACAAAGGATGGAACAGAAATAGCCCGTTACAGACCACCCCCGCCGGTGACAGGCAGCCAGAACCGTAAGGGCTGGAAGGGGGCAATCGCAGCCCCAGAGAGACTTTACCTACAAAACTGCAAGCAGGCTTCCTTGCTAAGACTTCTGGGGGTTCTGGACAGTCACCATCCACCTCACAAGCGACGCCAGAGGTACATCCAGAAAACTGAGCAGCAGAGACGGGAAAGGCGATAAGTCGCAGTGACCGAGCTCACTAAACGCCTGAGCTACTCAGACGTGGGAAGGGCACAAAACACAGTCCCAACCGAACCTGCACCTCTGAGGGCTACCTGAGCGCCGAACCTGACTGGCTTAGACCTGGGAGGTGCGTGCAGCCTAGGGCCAGCCTTAGACTGCTGCTGGTGGAGCAACGTAGAGCCTGAGCAGTGTGCACCATGAGCAGGGGCAGTCCCAGTAGGCCTGAGACACTGCAAGCACACGCCAGTGTTATTTGTTTGCAGCATCCCTCCTTCCCCACAGCACGACTGAACAAGGGAGCCTAAAAAAAAAGTGTCCACCACTGCCCTCCGTATTAGGACGGAAATCAGACACTGAAGAGACCAGCAAACAGGAGAAATTAAATGGAGTGAACCGCCTTGGAAGTAACCCCACACTGCCCACAACACCAGAGAAAGGGCCAGATATATCTTTACTATTTTTACGATCAGTTATTTTTCTTTTTTCTTGATGTTGTTGTGCAGTAGTTTTTTCTTCTTTTCTTTTTTCTTCTTCTGCTTTTTTTGAACTTTTAAAAATATATTAGTCCTCTGTTTATCCTTTAATTTTTATTTTTATAACCTATTACTTTAAAAAAAAACTATTTTTTTAAAGCAAACGCTGTATATAGTCTTTGTGTGGTTGTTGTTGTTATTTTAATAATTCTTGTGGCTTTTTTCTTCTTCTTCTTCTTTTCTTTAATATTGTATTTTTGAAAATCCAACCTCTACTCTAGATTTTTAATCTTTGCTTTTTGGTAATTGTTGTCAATTTTGTACATTTAAAAACCCAAACTTCACTACCCAATTTTACCTGAGAGCGAGATTACTGGCTTGACCACTCTCTCCTCCTTTGGACTCTCTTTTTTCTCCACCAGGTGGCCTCTGTCTCTTCCCTCCCCCTTCTCTTCTCTACCCAGTTCTGTGAATCTCTGTGTTCCAGATGGTGGAGAACACTTAAGGAACTGGTTACTGGCTGGATCTGTCTCTCTCCTTTTCATTTCCCTCTTTTATCCTCCTGGCCACCTCTGTCTACTTCCTCCCTCTCCTCTTCCCTGTGTAACTCTGTGAATACCTCTGAGTGGTCCAGACAGTGGAGCACACATAAGGAAGTGATTGCTGGCTAGATTGCTCTCTCCTCTTTTCATCCCACCTCATCTCATTCCAGTCACCTCTAACTACCACCTCCCTCTTCTCTTCTCCATGTAACTCAGTGAACCTCTCTGGGTGCCCCTCAATGTGGGGAAACCTTTCATCTTTAACCTAGATGTTTTATCATTGGTGCTGTATAGGTGGAGAAATCTTGAGGCTACTGTGAAAATAAAACTGAAAACCAGAAGCAGGAGGCTTAAGTCCAAACCCTGAGAACATCAGAGAACTCCTGACTCCAGGGAACATTAATAGATAGGAGCTCATCAAATGCCTCCATACCTACACTGAAACCAAGCACCACCCAAGGGCCAACAAGTTCCAGAGTCAGACACACCACGCAAATTCTCCAGCAACACAGGAACACAGCCCTGAGCTTCAATATACAGGCAGCTCAAAGTTACTCCAAAACCATTGGCATCTCATAACACATTACTGGTCACTCCATTGCACTCCAGAGAGAAGAAATCCAGCCTCACCCACCAGAACTCCAACACAAGCCTCCCTAACCAAGAAATCTTGACAAGCCACTGATACAACCCCACCCACAGTGAGGAAACTCCATAATAAAGAGAACTCCACAAATTCCCAGAATATAGAAAGGCCACCCCAAACGCAGCAATATAACCAAGATGAAGAGACAGAGGTACTCAGCAGGTAAAGAACAGGAGAAATGCCCACCAAATCAAACAAAAGAGGAAGAGATAGGGAATCTACCTGAGAAAGAATTCCAAATATGGATACTGAAAATGATCCAAAATCTTGAAATCAAAATGGAATCACAGGTAAATAGCCTGGAGACAAGGATTGAGAAGATGCAAGAAAGGTTTAACAAGGACCTAGAAGAATAAAAAAGAGTCAATATATAATGAATGACTCAATAAATGAGATCAGAAACACTCTGGAGGCAACAAATAGAATAACGGAGGCAGAGATAGGACTAGAGAAATAGAATGGTAGAAATAAATGAATCAGAGAGGAAAAAAGAAAAACGAATTACAAGAAATGAGGACAATCTCAGAGACCTCCAGGACAATATGAAATGCTCCAACATTCGAATTATAGGATTCCCAGAAGAAGAAGACCAAAAGAAAGACCATGAGAAAACCATTGAGGAGATAATGGTTGAAAACTTCCCTAAAGTGGGCAAGGAAATAATCACCCAGTTCCAAGAAACCCAGAGAGTCCCAAACAGGATAAACCCAAGGCAAAACACCCCAAGACACACATTAATCAAATTAACAAAGAGCAAACACGAAGAACAAATATTAAAAGCAGCATGGGAAAAACAAGAAATAACACATGAGGGGATTCCCATAATGATAACAGCTGATCTTTCAATAGAAACTCTTCAGGCCAGGAGGGAATGGCAAGACATCCTTAAGGTGAAGAGAGAAAATAAGCTACAGCCCAGATTACTGTACCTAGCAAGGATCTCATTCAAATACGAAGGAGAAATCAAAAGCTTTACAGACAAGCAAAAGCTGAGGGAATTCAGCACCACCAAACCAGCTCTCCAACACATGCTAAAGGATATTCTCCAGACAGGAAACACAAAAGGGGTGTTTAAACCCGAACCCAAAACAATAAAATAAATGGCAAAGGGATCATAATTATCAATAATTACCTTAAACGTGCTTAGTCACAGCTCCAGAAAGCTATTCTCTTTTCCCTTCTAAGGACAGGCTTACATCTGTGGGGCTCATCTGTGGGGCTTGGTATTTAAGTGTTCCCTTTGGTTAGATTCCTTGCCTTCAACCCCAGCTCAGTGCTGACAACCTTCAGGTCTCAAATAACATACTATGCAACTGGTGCATTTTACATTCTTACCAAAGAAAGTAACTGTCAGTTGTATCTCCACAGTATTAATTTAGCCACAAGGAATCTTCCACAAAACTAAACAAAATGTTAGAGAGATGACAGCACTTCTATGAAATATGTTGTCAGCTTTACAAACGGCCTATAAACTACAAAGTCATCACGAAATAGACATCTACTTAATGCACATTTCATTATTAGATTCTTTCTTTGTATATAATCATTTTATACTTTCTGATTTGCAACTGATTCATTTTCAAAAAAAACTGGAGTTTTTTTTGTTTGTTTTTAAGCCAAGATTTAACTGATGTCTTTAAGATGTTCATGTAACATTTACATCATTCATAACTCCAAATACATAAAAGATGATGACAAAAACATCATAAATACATAAAATAAAAATGTAGCTATATTTTATAGCCTCTGATAAATGATAGCAAAACTGGAACAGAAACGTTTTTAAAACATTTAGTGATATTTCAACATTTTTCTAATCTTTTTTGATTTCATATTTCTCATGTGCTTTAGAATGCATTACAACATCAGTAGAGTATTGGGCTTCCCTGGTGGCTCAGAGGGTAAAATGTCTGCTTGAAATGGAGACCTGGGTTCCAATCCTGGGTTAGGAAGATCCCCTGAAGAAGGAAATGGCAACCCATTCCAGTATTCCTGCCTGACAATCCTATAGATGGAGGAGCCTGTAAGGCTACAGTCCGTGGGATTGCAAACAGTCGGACACGACTGAGCGACTTCACTTTCATTTTAGTAGAGTATTATCATATGTTTAAAAATCTATAAAAATATGGTAAAAAATACTGGTACAAATTTCATCATTAAAGATACATATTCAGCTGTTTTAATTCAAGATGAGAGTAATCTAGAAACAACTTGGGTTTTCATTGGTATTGGTGACCATGCCTGACCTGCCTATTGAGAAATCTATGTGCAGGTCAGGAAGCAAAATTTAGAACTGGGCATGGAAATACAGACTGGTTCCAAATAGGAAAAGGAGTACATCAGGCTGTATAATGTCACCCTGCTTATGTAACTTCTGTGCAGAGTACATCATGAGAAATGCTAGACTGGATGAAAGGCAAGCTGGGATCAAGATTGCCGGGTGAAATTTCAATCACCTCAGATATGCAGATGACACCACCCTTATGGTAGAAAGTGAAGAGGAATTAAAAAGCCTCTTGATGCAAGTGAAAGAGCAGAGTGAAAAAGTTGGCTTAAAGCTCACCTTTCAGAAAATGAAGATCATGGCTTCTGGTCACATCACTTCATGGGAAATAGATGGCAAAACAGTGGAAACAGTGTCAGACTTTATTTTTTGGGCTCCAAAATCACTGCAGATGGTGACTGCAGCCATGAAATTAAAAGACGTTTACCTCTTGAAAGAAAAGTCATGACCAACCTAGATAGCATATTCGAAAGCAGAAACATTACTTTGCCGACTAAGGTCCGTCTAGTCAAGGCTATGGTGTTTCCTGTGGTCATGTATGGATGTGAGTTGGACTGTGAAAAAAGCTGAGCACCGAGGAATTGATGCTTTTGAACTATGGTGCTGGAGAAGACTCTTGAGAGTCCCTTGGACTGCTAGGAGATCCAACCAGTCCATTCTGAAGGAGTTCAGCCCTGGGACTTCTTTGGAAGGAATGATGCTAAAGCGGAAACTCCAGTACTTTGGCCACCTCATGTGAAGAGCTGGCTCATTGGGAAAGACTCTGATGCGGGGAGGGATTGGGGGCCGGAGGAGAAGGAGATGACAGAGGATGAGACGGCTGGATGGCATCATGGACTCGATGGATGTGAGTCTGAGTGAACTCCGAGAGTTGGTGATGGACAGGGAGGCCTGGCATGCTGCATTTCATGGGGTCACAAAGAGTCAGACACAACTGAGTGACTGAACTGAATTGAACTGAACTGAACTGAACTGAAGATAGGGACTGTTGGTGGCAGAGGTAGAGGCCCTAGTCTGTGTATCCAATGTTGGAGTGATGGAATACAGTTTAAAGTTACTGTAAACATATGCAATTTAGAGAGATGGTAACAATAACCCTTTATGCGAGACAGCAAAAGAGACACAGATGAATAGAACAGTCTTTTGGACTCTGTGGGAAAGGGAGAGGGTGGGATGATTTGCAAGAATGACATTGAAACATGTATAATGTCATATAAGAAAAGAATCGCCAGTCTAGCTTCGATGCAGGAGAGGATGCTTGGCACTGGGTTGACCCAGAGGGATGGTATGGGGAGGGCAGAGGGAGGGGGTTTAGGATTGGGAACACATCTACACTGTCTGACAAAACCAATACACTATTGTAAAGTAAAATATAAAGAAAGAAAGTTACTGTAAACAAAGAAACAGAAAAAGGTTTCTCTTCAGAAATAAAATGTTTAGAATTGATTTTTATACAGATGGAAGACCTTTTCACCTACTAAGTATTAGGGAACATTCTGGCTAGATATAGTTTTGCTTGAACTTTATGCTAGACAGCCTATTTGACCTGGGAAACAAATATTGTACATCTGCTTTAACCTTGGAGAATAGTCACTGGGTATTCACTTGAATGGGAAAGTAAAAATCTGTTGCAGTTGTCTTTCATCAGTGTACCCTCTGGGGAAGTCAGGATATGAAAATGAGATTGTGCATTTCTGTGCTTTGGAGTTATGTGTTCCTCGTTAGTTAAGATAATTAAAAGTTTAATGATTCCAGATTCTTGCCTAGGAAAACACTAACATCACTGTTGCCAGACCTGTATTTTGTGGTTAACAGGATCCTTTTACCACGATATATGTTTCATTCATGGACTTTCAACTTTAAAGAATTTTCTATGTGTACTGGCTCTGCCCCTACAGCTTCAGAACACTCCTCTTTAAACTGTATGGAAGACCACTTCTCCAGCCATGGTCCTTGAGTTTATTTTTATTTTTTCCTAATTTTAGTATATATAATTTATTGGGTATTTTATCACTATGGCATAATTTTCTTCAAAGAAAAATTTGTTTTTTCATGTCAAGTATGAAACATCGTACTGAAAGTTGTCTCCTATTTAATCATGACATATGATCAGTGAGTCCACATAATAAGGAATCACAATTGGCACTTTTTAGCAGAAACCAGGGCTTCCCTGGTAGGTAACCTGCTTAAGAATCTGATACCATGCAGGAGACCCCCAGTTTGATTTCTGGTTTGGGAGGATGCTCTGGAGAAGCAATGGGCCACTCCAGTATTCTTTAGGCTTCCCTGGTGGTTTAGATAGTAAACAATCCATCTGCTCTGAGAGAGCCACTGGAAGAGTGGCCTAACAACCCACTCCAGTATTCTTGCCTGAAGAACCCCCATGGACAGAGGAGCTTGATGGGCTATATTCCAGAGGCTTACAAAGAACCAGACATGGCTGTGCGAATAAGCAGACCAGAAACCGAAATACATTTTTATAAAACCCTTGAAAACCTTGAAATTTGGAAGTGTTCCTTAGAAAGAGCATTTTAACCCTGGAAAAAAAAAAAAAACCATAAAGCAATGAACTTTACTACTCTCTTTTCCCTATAAGATCAGAGGAAGAAATGGAGTGTCATTTCCCTTTTAGAGCTAGTTGTTCTAGTAGAAAATATGAAATGATTAAATAAATGATTGAAACCTACTGAAATGCTGCTTTCAAAATAAATAAATAAAAATAAATAAATAAAACCTAATTCAAGACGGATACCAAAGCAAGAACATAATTGAAATCACTTGCTGTTGTAAGACATGGCTTCAAAAGAGAACTAAATAAATGTATATAATGACTGGCTAAATTCTCTGGCAATACATTATAAAAATTTACAGTCAATATTGTAAAGGATTTTTACACACAATAAAATAAAAATCTTTTACTTATGCATAATTTTAATAATCAAAAGCACTGACTACTTTTCAGACATTCCAGGCCAAGGTCATTTAAACAAACTATCTACTTTATCTGCCAAAACAACATGGTGGTGGTGGTCATGATTAGTTGCTAAGTCATTTCCGTCTCTTTTTCATCAACATGGACCATAGACCACCAGGTCCTCTGCCCGTGGGATTTCCCAGGCAAGAATACTGAGGCTGGTTTTCATTCTCTCTTCCGGAAGATCTGTCTTCCCAACTTAGGGATTTCTCAACCCTGGGTCATCTACATTGGGAAGTGGACTCTTTACCACTGAGCCACCAGGAGAATACCCCAAAGCAACACAGTATCTACTTAAGAAGTACTTCTTGGCTTTCATATGTACCGTATCAAACTTCCAGCCTATATAGTCTGCGTTTGTTCAGAACTACCCTAGTGATCCATCAATTAATAGTCAGCTTCCCAACGATCCTTGTCTGGGAAGATCCCACATGCTGAAGTGTAACTAAGCTCATGGGACCACAACTCAGGAGCTCATGTGCCAAAACTAGGGCCAGTGTTCTCCAACAAAAGAAACATCACAATGGGAAGGCTATGCAGCGTAGTGAAGTGCACCATACCACTTGCCTCAGCTAGAGAAAGCCCTTGAACATCCATGACTACCTGGCCCCACCAAAATAAATGCAATTTTTAAAAATAACAAAAATTCATGTAAATGTATGGCAAAACCAATGCAGTATTGTAAAGTAAAATAAAGTAAAAATAAAAATAAAAAAAATAGAATGGAAAAATAAATAAATAAGACCTTAAAAAAAAAAGTGAGTTGAGCAGAGAAGTTAGTTACATATATTTAGCAACAAGCAAATGTACTTTGCATGTTGAAAGTGCAAAAATACTTATTTTTCAAAACGTATTAGAATGATACTGATTAGAAGAAAATTTATAAAAATATTCTAGGCAATAGTTCAGCAGGATGAGAGGTAAGGGTATCCCAACCATCAGAGTTCAAATTTGTGGTGTGAATGCCTAAAAGCCTATGAAACATCATGTTGGTCAAATAATTTGAGGATACATATATCTGCTTAAGCTGTTAGCTATCTCTTCTGCACCTTTATATTTCATTCTGAAGCCATTTGGATTTTCTAAAATAATGAGTAGATTTGTTTTGTTTGTTTTAGTTTCTGAGGAGACTTCTCATTCTGCCCACATGCTAGGAAAGTTTTAATATATTTTCCATTAATATAATTCAAGTTTCATCTACTCTAACCTTTCATACCATTAATCCCATATTGATTTCTTTTAGCAGGCTCTAGTGATGTTCTTCAAGCTGTTTTAGCCATTCTTTAATTTGGGTATAATGCTCACTGATTTGAATAGCAAATTAACACTTTTCTAATGTGCTTTTAGAGTGTGGTGAGCTGTTCTGTTTCAGGGTTTTGGTTGGAAAACCCTGCCTTATTGTTAGGGCTGCAGTATCTTCTGATACCAAAGGAAAGACTACAAATATTCCAAACAAATTTGATTATAGTAATGAACATTTTCTAAAGTATTACAGAGTTCCTCATGAAAATATTTATTCCCATGGAAAAAATACCCCCAGCTCCTTAACTACATCATGATTTTATTAAGGGAATCTGTGAGAACTGACATGTCTCTGTGCATCGTGACTTCATCAACACACCTCTCTGAGGTGAAAAAACAATTTAGAATTCACATACTTCAGGAAAGCCATATTTAAATATGGAAAAAGCTTGTTTCAATAACAGTAAAAATGGCTGTATGAGAAGTGGATTGATATTTTTTCTCTATTTGTCTCTGAGCATCTTCCTGAAAGTTGTGTCTTCACTTCTTACTGAAATGTTTTATTCTGCTGTTGTTCAGTTGCCCAGGCATAGTAACTCTCTGCAACATAATAAGGAATGTTATGTTCCTTATTATGCAGCACACCACGCCTCACTGTCCATCACTAACTCCCAGAGTTTGCTCAAATTCACGTGCATCAAATTAGTTGTACCATCCGACCATCTCATCGTCTGCTAGGCCCTTCTCCTTCTGCACTCAAGCTTTCCCAGCATCAGGGTCTTTTCCTATAGTTAGTTCTTTGCATCGGTGGTGAAAGTTTCAGAGTTTCAGCTTCAGCAAAAGTACTTCCAATGAATATTCAGGGATGATTTCAATCAGGATTGATTGCGTTGATCTCCTTGCAGTCCAAGGGACTTGCAAGAGTCTTCTCCAACACCACAGTTCAAAATCATCAATTATTCCATGCACAACTTCCTGTATAGTCCACCTCTTCCCATCCATACATGAGTAATGGAAACTATATAGGTATGATCTGATCGACCATTCATTGCAAAGTAATGCCTCTGCTTTTGAATATGCTCTTTAGATGGTTACAGCTTTTCTTCATAGGATCTTAGCACCTTTTAATTCCACGGCTGCAGTCACCATCTGCAGTGATTTTGGAGCCCGAGAAGATAAAGTCTATCACTGTTTCCATTTTTCCCCATGATTTCCCTATTTGATGTGAAGTCACGGGCCAGATGCCATGATCTTCATTTTTCAACATTGAGTTTTAAGCAAGGTTTTTCACTCTCTTTTTTCTTTCTATCAACATGCTGTTTAATTATTCTCCATTTTCTGTCATATATGTGGAGTCAACTGCAAATCTGTGGTTATTGATATTTCTCCAAGCAATCTTGATTCTAGTTTGGGCTTCATCCAGCCTGGCATTTCACATGATGGGCTGAATATAAGTTAAATAAGCCACATGACAATATACAGCCTTGATATACTCCTTTCCCAATTTGAAACTAGTGCATTGTTCTATGTCCAGTTCTAAGTGTTGCTTCTTGACATGCCTACAGATTTCTCAGCAGGCAGCTAAAGAGTTCTGGTATTTGCATCTTTTCGGGAATTTTCCATAGCTTGTTGTCATCCACACAGTCAAAACCTTTGGCATAGTCCAAATCAGATGTAGATGTTTTTCTTGAACTCCCTTGCTTTTTCTCTGATCCCATGGATGCTGGCAATTTGATCTCTGGTTTCTCTGACTTTTCTAAATCCAGCTTTAACATCTGGAAGTTCTCGGTTCATGTACTGCTGAAGCCTAGCTTGAAGAACTTTGAACATGACTTTGCTTACATGTGAGATGTGTGCAATTGTGTGTTAGTTTAAACAATCTTTGGCATAGGTTTTCTTGAGGATTGGAGTTTAAACTAACCTTTCCAAGTTCTGTGGCCAGTGCCGAGCTTTTCAAATGTTCTGGCATATTGAGTGCAGGATTTTAATGCAATAATCTGGTAGGACTTGAAATTCCACAGCTGGAAACACATTACCTCTAGTAACTTTGTTCATAGTTCTGTACTAAGGGCTCCTTGATTTCACATTCCAGGATGCCTGGTTCTGGGTGCGTAAAGACACCTTCACGGTTATGTGGGTCATTAAGATCTTCTTCTTCTTCTTCTTCTTCTTCTTCTTCTTTCTTCTTCTTCTTTCTTCTTCTTCTTTCTTCTTCTTCTTCTTTCTTCTTCTCTTCTTCTTCTCTTCTTCTTCTCTTCTTCTTCTAACTTCAGCTCTGCTGTGTGTTCTTGCCACCACTTCTTAATATATCTGCTTCTGTTAGATCCATTTATTTTCTCTCCTTTATTGTACCCATCTTTGCATGAAATGTTCCCTTGGTATCTGTAACATTCTTGAGGTGATCTCTATTCTTTGCCATCCTATTGTTTTTCTCTGTTTCTTTGCATTGATCCCTGAGGAAGGCTTTTCTATCTCTCCTTGCTATTCTTAAGAAAACTGCATTCAAATGGATTATCTTTCTTTTTCTCCTATGCCTTTAGCTTCTCTTCTTTTCTAAGTTTTTGGAAGGCCTCCTCAGACAAACCTTTTGCCTTTTTGCATTTATTTTTCTTGGGTATGGTTTTGTTCATTGTCTCATGCAGAATGTCATGACCCTTGGTCCATAGTTCTCCAAGCAGTCTGTCTATAAGATCTAATCCCTCAAATCTATTTGTCACATCCACTGTGTAATCATAAGGGATTGATTTTGGTCAGCCCAAATGGTCTAGTGGTTTTCCATACTTTCTTCAATTTAAGTCTGAAGTTTTCTTTAAGGCATTCCTGATCTGAGCCATGTCACTGCTCAGTCTTGTTTTTTCTGACTGCATAGAGCTTCTCCATCTTTGGCTGCAAAGAACATAATCAGTCTGATTTCAGCATTGACCATCTCAAGAGTCATCTCTTGTGTTGTTGGAAGAGGGTGTTTTCTATCAATGGTGAGTTCTCTTAGGGAATTCTGTTAGCCTTTGCCATACTTCATAGGTACTCCAAGGTCCACCTTGCCTGTTATTCCAGGTATCTCTTGATTTCTTACTTTCTCTAGTAGGCAATGAATGTGGGCAGTATAAGCCCTCATTCCTCTGCCTTTTCTAAATCCACCGTATATATTTGGAAGTTCTTGGTTCAAATACTTTGAGACCTAGCACAAAGAATTTTGAGCATTATCTTGCTTAGTATGTGAAATGAGCACAGTAGTGCAGTACTTTGAATAATTTTCAGCATTACCCTTTGATGTGGGGATCAGTACGTGGTCATGTGTACACTAGAGCTTGCTCAGTAGTGGCATAATGTGTATTCCATAGTGCAAACCCAGAAGTTGGATCATGTATGCCATATAATGTCGAACTCAGTAGAGGTAGGATGACTACTTTCAGAATGCAAGCTCAGTAGCTGTGCTAAGCCTGCTGTAGAACACTGGTTCAGCAATGGTAAGATGTGTGCTCTAGAATACAGGATCAATAGTGTTGTCACATTTCCTCCAGAGTTTAGCCACTGCAGAAGGGGCATGTGTGCTTAGAATGGGGTCTTAATAGTGGTGAGATGCATGCTCTACATCTCAGTCTCAGCAGAAGAGAGATATGTTCTCTAGAGTGCAAGCTAGTAGTTACAAGACACTTGGTGTGATGACCTGTCGTACCCAAAGGAGCAGTGGAAGTTGTCAGCAGCACTGAAACACTGAATGGTGAAAAAGTACTTGGTGTGTTTGAGCCACAGTAGACAAAGAAGCATTCCAAGAATGGTTTACCTATGATTTGCAGGATGGTGGTAATTACTGAGTGTGTTCCACCATTGTAGATGGAGATGCGCTGAAGCCATGTCATAAAACTGAACCAGTGATAGTTACAGTCTCTTAATCTTGCCTGAGCTATTTGGATGCAGAAACACTTTAAAAATTCACAGCTACTGAAGCACTGGAATTCGATAAATTATTGGCTGTGTCTTCCAGAGAATGGATGATAAAGCACTTGAATTGTATCACATAGCTGAAAGACTGGATGTGGATGAACACTGGGTGTATTTGACCTGGGGTAGGAAGGGGACTCGTTTAACCATATGACAGCCCTAAAACACAGGATGGTGATAAATGTATGAGTGTGTATGAACTGGTATCTACAGAAACAATTGAAACATATCACAGAACTCAACAGTTGGTGGTGAACAACTTCTAGGTGTATTTGAACCAGAGTATATGAAACAAGACTTGAAGAATGTAACAGAACTGAAACAACTGATGGTGATAAACTATTGCATGCGTTCAACACGGCGTAGAAGAAGAAGCACTTGAAACATGTCACAGCACGGAAACACCAACGGTCATAAGCTACTGGATATGTTTCAGCTCAAGTGGATTCGAGAAACATTTGAAGCAAGTCACACAACTGAAACACTGCATGTTTATAAACGACTGCATGTACTTGATATGGAGTGAATGAAGAAAGCACTTGAAGCATGTGACATCACTGAAGCACTGATTGAGAATACGGACTATGTTTGAGCTGGAATGGACACAGAGGCTTCAGAATCATTTCATAGTACTGAACACTAGCACTAGACTGGGGAAAAAACTACTGAGTTTGTTTGACACAGGAGTGGATGAAGAAGCAGTTGACATTATGTCACAGCAGTGAAACAAGATGGTTATAAATGGTGAGTGTATTGACGTTAGTGGGACCAAGAACATATTTAATCTTATCAAAGTCCTGAAACACTGGAGCATGGTGCACTGCTGGCTGTGTATGCCTCAGTGTGCACAGACGAAATTTCAAATCATGTCACAGCGCTGAAACGCTTGTATGGAGCTGAAAGACTGTCTAGATCTAAAGGTGGCATGATGAAGCTCTTTAAGCATATCACTTCATGTATACACTGGATGGCGACAAACTACGGAGTTTGGTTTATGGGTGAGCATGAAGAAGCCATTGGGTCATGCTCCAAACTAAAACACTGGCTGTTTCTAAGTACTAGAAATTTTACACCAGGATTACTGTAGAAGCATTTGAAGACTGTCAGTGTACTGAAGCAATCGGATGGTGATAAATGACTATGTTAACCTGGAGTGGGTGAGGAAGTACTCGAATCCAGTGGCAGCCATGGAACACTGTGTATTGATCAACCCCGGGATTTTTTTTTTTTTTTCTACTGACTTCATTAAGGAAGAATTGAAATTGGTCATATGTCACAGCACTGGACACTGGTTGGTACCAGTTATTGACTAGGACTGATCAGAGTGGGAAGAGAGCATTTGAATTGTGCCACACACATTGAACTAAAGGAAATAGAGGAAACAATAGAATGGGAGAGACTAGAGATCTCCTCACAAACTTAGAGATACCAAGCAAACATTTCTGCAAAGATGGGCTCAATAAAGGACAGACGTTGCACGGGCCTAACAGAAGCAGAAGATATTAGAAGAGGTAGCCAAAATACACAGAAGAACTGTACATGAAAGATATTCATGACCCAGATAATCACGATGATGTGATCATTCACCTAGAGCCAGACATCCTGGAATGTAAACTCAAGTGGGTCTTAGGAAGCATGACTACAAAGAAAGCTAGTGAAGGGGATAGAATTCCAGTTGAGCTAGTTCAAATCCTGAAAGACAATGCTATGAAAGGGCTGCACTCAACATGGCACCAAATGTAGAAAATTCAGCACTGGCCACAGGACTGGGAAAAGGGCAGTTTTCACTCCAATCCCAAAGAAAGGCAATGCCAAAGAATTCTCCAACTACTACGCAGTTGCACTCATCTCCTATGCTACTAAATTAATGGTCAAAATTATCCGAGCCATGCTTCAGCAATACATCAACCAGGAACTTCCAGATATTCGAGTTGGTTTTCCAAAAGGCAGAGCAACCAAGATCAAATTGCCAACATCTGCTGGATCACTGAAAAACCAGGAGCAGTTCCGAAAAGAAGATCTACTTCTGTTTTATTGAGACTTTGACTGTGTGGATCACAATAAACTTTGGGAAATTCTGAAAGAGATGGGAATACCAAACAACCATGACTTGCCTCTTGATAAACTTGTATGCAGGTCAGGAAGCAACAATTAGAACTGGAAATAGAACAACAGACTGGTTCTAGAAAGGAAAAGGAGTACCTCAAGGCTGCATATTGCTTATTTAACTTCTACACAGACTACATAACGAGAAACGCTGGGCTGGAGGAATCTCAAGGTGGAAACTAGATTGACGGAGAAATATCAATAATCTCAAATATGCAGATGACACCAGCCTTATGGCAGAAAGTGAAGAACTAAACAGCCTCTTGATAAAAGTGAAACGAGAGAGTGAATAAGTTGGCTTAATGCTCAACATTCAAAAAACTAAGATCACGGCATCTGATGCGACCACTTCATGGCAAATAGGTGGGGAAACAGTGGAAACAGAAGATGACTTTATATTTCTGGGCTCCAAAATCGCTGCAGATGGTGACTGCAGCCATGAAGTTAAAAGACACTTAGTCCTTGGAAGGAAACTTATGAGCAACCTAGATGATTAATTATTATTATTGATTATTGTTGATAATTGATTATTATATGCATATTAAAAAACAGAGGCTTTACTTTGTCAAGAAAGGTCCATCTAGTCTAGGCTATGGTTTTTCCAGTAGTCATCTATGGATGTAAGTTTTGGAATATAAAGACGGCTGAGCACTGAAGAATTGATGCTTTTGAACTGGGTGTTTAAGAAGACTCTTGAGAGTCCCTTGGACTGCTAGGCAATCCAACCAGTCCATCCTAAAGGAAATCAGTCCTTAGTGTTCATTGGAAGGACTGATGTTGAAGCTGAAACTACAATACTTTGGCCACCTGATCTGAAGAGCTGGCTCATCTGAAAGCATCTTGTTGCTGGAAACGATTGAGGGCAGGAGGAGAAGGGGATTTCAGAGGATGAGATGGATGGATGGCATCACCGACTCAATGGACATGGGTTTGGGACTTGCCGATGGACAGGGAAGCCTGGCTTGCTGCGGTTCATGGGATAACAAAGAGTTGGACATGAATGAGTGACTGAGCTGAACTGATCACCCCTTAAAGAGTGATTTTTTTCTTTCTTTCTTTATCTTTCTTTCTTTTTTTTTAAAATAATCTTGGGCACATTTGACTGAAGCATGTCACACAATGAAACGTTTAATGGTCAATAACTGCCAGCTGGGCTTGACATTGAATGGATGGAGAAGCACTGGGAGCATGTCACTGAACTTCAGCACTGTATGGTGATAGCCTGGTGAATGTCTTTAAATGGGGAGAATGAGCACACCATTGAAGTGGATCTTGGCATTGGAACAGTAGGTGGTGAATGTTATGGATGTGTTTGACTTGGGATAATGAGGAAGACTGGAGGAATGTCACAGAGTAAAGCACTGGATGGTGTAAATGTTTGAGTGTGTTTGGCCTGGTGAGGATGGAAAAGTCCTGGAATCTGCCATAAAATAGAAACACTAAATGGTCATAAGCTACTGCATGTGCTTCACCTAGAGAGGATGAAGAAGCACATGAAGCCTGCTGCAGGACTGAAACAATGGATGGTGACAATCTACTGGGTATGTTTTGTCTCAGGTTGCGAAGAAGCACTTGAGTCCTCGAACTGAGGCATGGAATGCTGATAAACTGTTGGGTACTTCTGAACGGTGGTGTGTGGCAAAATTCTTGAAATATGTTACAGTACTGAAACATTGGATGTTGCTAAACTACTGGTGTGTTTGATCCAGGAGAGGCAAGAAGCACTTGAAGCATGTCAAAAAACTGAAACAGGTGATAAACAACAGGGTGTGTATGACCCAGAGTGCATGGGGAAGTATCTGAACCTTGTCACCAACATGAAACACTGGATGGTGACAAACGGTTGAGTGTGCTTCATTTAGGGTGGACAAGAAGCACAGGATCCGTTTCACAGAACTCAAACGTGGACGGGGACAAGCTACTTGGTATGTTTGACCCAGGCCGAAAAAGAAGCTCTGGAAGCATGCTGTAACCCTGAAACACTGGATAGTGACAAAACCACTTGGCGTGATGACCTGAGGGAATGAAGAAACCCAGAAGCATGTTGCATAACTGAAACACTGGATAATGACAAACTACTGGGTGTCTTTGACCCAGTGTACACAAAGAAGCACTTGAAGCATGTCACAGAACTTGAACACTGGGTGGTGAAAAACCCCTGGGAGTGTTTGACTGGGTGGATGAAGAAGCTCCTCAAGCACGTTTCTGCACTAAGACACTGGATGATGAGTGTGTTTTCGCTTCAGAAAATGAAGCACTTGACTTGTGTAACAGCACGAAAATAGAGTATGGCACTTATACTACTGGGTGATTAGTCCCAGGCGACAAGGAAACACTGGAAAGTGTCGCATGTTAATGCACTGAATACTCTATGGTGATAAAGTACTGAATGTCTTTGATCTGGGGTTGAGAAGAAGCAGGTAAAGCAGGTCCCTGTGGTGAAACAAGGGATTCTGATACACTACTGGGAGTGTAGGAATTCAAGTGGAATAAGAAGCACTGGAAGCATGTCACATCCATGAAACAATAAATGTTGCTAAACTACTGAGTGGGCATGAGAGACTGGGAAAGACTCGAGATCTCTTCAGGAAAATAAGAGGTATCAAAGGAGTATTTCATGCACATATGTGTACAATAAAGGACCAAAAATGTCTGAACCTAAAAGAATTGGAAGATATTAAGGAGTGGTGGCATGATTACATAGAAGAACTATCCCAAAAGTTCCCAATGACCTAGATAACCATGATGGGGTGATCACTCACCTACAGCTAGACATCTTGGAGTGTGAAATCAAGTGGCTCTTAGAAAGCATCACTACCAACAAAGATAATGGAGGAGATGGAACAGCAGCTGAGCTATTTCAAATTTTAAAAGATGCTATTGTTGAAGTGCTGCACTCAGTATGCCAGAAAACTTGGAAAAGTCAGCAGTGGCTGCAGGACTGGAAAAGGTCAGTTTTTCATTTGAAATCCAAGGAAGGGACAATGCCACATGATGTTCCAAATATCACACAACTGCCATTATTTTACACACTAACTCCTCTGAAGACAATTTATGAACAACTGAGATGGCTGGATGACATCACTGACTCGATGGATGTGAGTCTGAGTGAACTAAGAGAGTTGGTGATGGACAGGGAGGCTTGGCTTGTGGCGATTCATGGGGTCGCAAAGAGTCGGACACAACTGAACTGAGACAGCATATTAAAAAGCAGAGATGTGAATGCGCCAACGAAGCTCCACCTAGTTAAGATTATGATTTTTCCAGTAGGCGTGTATGGATGTGACAGTTGCATTATAAAGAAAGCTGAGCACCAAAGAATTGATGCTTTTGATCTGTGTTGTTAGAGGAGATTCTTGAGAGTCCCTTGAACTGCAAGGAGATCCAACCAGTCCATCCTAAAGGAGATCAATCATGAATATTCATTAGAAGGACTGAGGTTAAAGCTGAAACTCCAATACTTTGGCCAACTGATGTGAAGAGCTGACTCATTTGAAAAGACCCTGATGTTTGGGAAGATTGAAAGCGGCAGGAGAAGGGGAGGACAGAGGATGAGACAGTTAGATGGTATCACCGACTCAAAGGACATGAATTTCAGTAAACTGCGGGAGTCGGTGATGGACAGGAAGGCCTGATTTGCTGTAGTCCAGTGGGCTCACAAACAGTCATACACAACTGAGCAGCTGAAGTGAATCGAACAAAGGCATGCTCACAATTCTCCTGGCAAGACTTTAACAGCACATTAACCTAGAAGTTGCAAATGTTCAAACTGGATTTAGAAAAGACAGAAACCAGAGGTCAAATTGGCAACATCCATTGGATCATGGAAAAAGCAAGAATCTTATTAAAAAAAAAAAAAAACTATTTCTGCTTTCTTGACTATGATAAAAATCCACTGTGTAGATCACAACAAACTGGCAGAAAATTCTTAAAGACATGGAAACACCAGACTACCTACAAGCCTCCTGAGAGACCTGTATCCAGGTCTAGAAACAACCAGTGAGAACCAGATAAAGAAGAACAGATGGTTTGAAATTGGGGAAAAGAAAAAAAAAAAAAACTACTACATTTGTCACCCTGTTGATTTAACTTCTATGCAGAGCACATCTTGGAAAATGCTGGGCTGGAGGAAACACAAGCTGAAATTAAGAGAAAAAGAGAAATATCAATAACTTCAGATATGCAGATGACACCATCAATATAGCATCAAGCAAAGAATAACTAAAGAGCCTCTTGATGCAGGTGAAAGTGGAGAGTGAAAAAGCTGGCTTAAGACGCAAAATGCAAAAAACTAAGATCATGGCATCTGGTCCTCTTATTTCATGGCAAATAGATGGGAAAACAGTGGTAACAGTGACAGACTTCTGTTTTCTTAGGACTCCAAAATCATGGCAGGTGATGACTGCAGCTATGAAATTAAATGACACTTGTTTCTTGGAAGAAAAGCAGTGACAACCCTAGACTGCATGTTAAAGAGCAGAGACATTCCTTTGCCAAGAAGCCTCCATATAGTCAGAGCTATATTTGTGTTTTTTAAGCAGTCATGTGACAATGTAAGTTAGACCATAAAGCAGGCTGAACATTAAGGAATTGATACTTTTGAACCACAGTCTTGGAGAAGACTCTTGTGAGTCGGTGGGGCTGCAAGGAAATCAATCCAGTCAACTCTAAAGGAGATCAGTCCTGAAAATTCACTGGAGGGGCTGATGCTGAGGCAGAAGCTCCAATATTATGGTTATCTGATGTGAAGAGCCAACTCATTGGCAAAGACTCTGATGCTGCCAAAGATTGGAGCAGAAGAAGGGGATGATGGAAGACCAGATACTTGGATGGCATCACCGACCCAGTGGATTTGAGTTTGAACAAGCTCCGGGAGATGGTCAAGGGCAAGAAGGCGTGATATACTGCAGTCCATGGGATTATGAAGAGTTGGAGATGACTGAGTGATGGAACAACAAATAACAGCCAGTGGCAACAAATATACGGAGTGCCTTTGAGCTTGAGTAGTTTCAGGAGCTCTTGAAGCATGTCACAGATCTGAAACCCAAGATAGTGGTAAAACACTGAATGTCTTTGACTTGGAGTTAGTGAAGCAGCCGTTAATATGTGCTACAACATTGACGCAATGAATGTCGGTAAGCTATATGGTGTATTTGTTGTGGAGGAAGTGAAGAACCACTTGAGTGGGTTTCATGACTGAAACACTGTATGTTCACACTTCAGATAGGTCTGTGTTTGATCTTGTATATAGAAAGAAGCACAAGGAGCGTGTCACAACACTGAAACTGGATCATGGTAAATCATTGTGTATGATGAGCTGTGGTAGTTGAAAAATCAATGAAAGTATGTGGTAGCCCTGAATCAATGGATGGTGATAAACTAAGAGTGTGCTCAACCTTGAGTGGACAAAGGATCTTTTGAAGCATATACCAGAATTAACACACTGGATTGTGATAAATTATTGGTTATGTATTTTCTGCAGAGAATGAAGAAGCAGTTGAGCAGGAAACAGCATTGAAACACTGGATGGTGATAAACTATGGGGTTTGTTTGATACATGTTGAATGGAGAGAAACTGAAAGCATGGCACAGATTAAAACATGGGACCATGGCAAACTTCTGAATGTGTTTTACCTAGAATGGACTAAAGAAGGACTTTAAACTCATCACAGAACCGAAACAGGACTTGTGATAAGCTACCTACCATATTTTATCTGGAGAGGATAAAGAAGTCCATGAGGCATGCCACAGTACTGGAACACTGGATAGTGGTAAACGACAGGGAGTGTTTGACTAAATGAGACAAAGGGACACTTCAAGCTGGCAATAGCACAGCATCAACGAGTGATGGTAATTTACAGGATGTGTTTTACCTGGAGGGGATGGAGGAGGCTCAAAACATGTCACAATACAGAAAAATTGGATGGTGATAGCTGTCACATTAATTTCTTCTGGAGTGGATTAAAAAAACACTTGAAGCATATCTAAACTGAAACACTGTATGGGGATATAATATTGTGTGCATTTAATGCCAATAAAAAATAGAGGGAACAATAGAACAGGAGAGACTAGAAATCTTGCCAAGAAACTGAGAGACTCCCAGGGAATGTTTCATGCAAACATGCGCACAATCAAGGACAGAAGTGGTATGAACCTAGCAGAAGGAGAAAATGTGATGAAGTGCTGGCAAGAGCATAAGAGAAGAGCTGTACCAGAGAAAGGTCTTAATCACCTGCTGCTGCTGCTGCTGCTGCTGCTGCTGCTGCTGCTGCTGCTGCTGCTGCTGCTGCTATGCTGCTTCTCTCATGTCCAGGTCTTCGCGACCCCACGGACAGTACACTACCAGGCTCCTCTGTCCATGGGATTTTCCAGGCAAGAATATTGGAGTGGGGTGCCATCGCCTTGTCTGCTTAATCACCTATATAACCATAACGGTGTGATCACTCACGTAGAACAGACAACCTGGGGTGTGAAGTCAAGTGGGTCTTAGGAAGAATTACCCCAAACAATGCTAGTCGAGATGATAGACTTGAAGCTCAGCTATTTCAAATTGTAAAAGATAATGCTGTTAAAATGCTGCACTCAATGTGCCAGGAAATTTGGAAAACTCATCAGTGACCACAGGACAGGAAAAGGTCAGATTCACTCTGATCCCAAAAAGGGGCATTGTGAAGGCATGCTCAAACTACTGCCCAGTCGTTCTCATTTCATATGCTGGCAAGGTAATGCTCAAAATGCCTCCATCTAGGTTTCAACAATATGTGAACTGAGAACTTTCAAATGTACAAATTGGATTACGAAAGGCAGAGAAACCAGAGATCAAATTGCCAACGTTCATTGGATCATAGAAAAAGCAGGGAATTCCAGAAAATGATCTACTTCTGCCTCATTCACTATGCTAAAGCCTTTGACTGTGGGGGTCACAGAAACTGTGGAAAATTCTTAAAGAGATGGGTATACTGGACCACTTTACCTGGCTCCTGAGAAACATGTATGCAGGCCACGAGGTAACAGAATCAGACAGGAACAATGGAGTTGTTCAGAATTGGTAACGGAGTATGTCAAGGCTGTCTTGTTGTCACGCCACTTATTTAACTTACATGCACAGTATATCATGCAAAATGTCAGACTGGATGAAGCGCAAACTGGAATCGAAATTGCTGGGAGAAATATAAATAAACTCAGACATGCACATGACAGAAAGCAGATGAGGGATTAGAGCTCTTTGCTGAGATGAAAGTGGAGATTTACAAATTTGACTTAAACCTCGACAATCAATAAATTAAGAGCATGTCATCCAGTCCCACCTCTTGATAGCAAATAAATCAGGACACAATGGAATCTGTGAAAGATTTTTATCGTCATGAGTTCCAAAATCACTGTGCATGGTGACTGCAAACATGCATTTAAAAGACTCTTGTTTCTTGCAGGAAAAGCTATGACAAACCTAGGCAGCAGATGAAACCAGAGACATCCCTTTGCTGGCAAAAGTCAAGGTGTGGTTTTTCCAATAGCCGTGCATGGATGTGGGATCTGAACTATAAAGAGGGGGGAATGCCAAATAATCAATGTTTTAGAGCTGTAGTGCTGGAGAAGACTCTTGAGTCCCTTGAACTGCAAAGGGATCAAAGCAGTCAGTCCTAAAGGAAATCAACACTGACTACTCATTGGAAGGATTGATGCTGAAGTTACAATACTTTGGCCACCTGATGCAAAGAGCCAAATCATTAGACAAGACTAATGCTGAGTAAGATTGGAAGCAGGTGGGGATGGGTGTGACAGAGAATAAGACGGTTGACTGCTGGCATAGCTGTCTCAATGGGCACGAATTTGAGCAAATTCCAGGAGATAGTGAAGGACAGGGAAGCCTGGTGTGCTGTAGTTCATGGGGTTTCAAAGAGCAGGACATAACTGTGCGACTGAAAAACATCAATCAGGTAAATAAAGAAGCATCTGAAGTGTGTCACACCACTTAAATACTGGATGTTGATAAACTACTGTATGTATTTGAAAGGGATCGTTGAGGAAGCACTTGTGCATTAATCAGCACTGAAAGAACGGATGTGTGTATTAACCCAGAGTAGTTAAGGAAGGACTGTAGTATGTCACAGCACTGATAGAATAAATGGTGATGAAACAGTGGCTGAGTTTCACCTCTGGGGATCAAACAAGCGCCTACTATATGCCACCACTTACGGCCCTGAAACCTTGGCTAATGATAAAATGCTGGGAATGTCCAACTGATGTGGACTATTAAGCACTTGAAGCATATCCCTGTACTGAATACTGGATGGTGATACACTAATGAGTATGTTCTACAGCAGAAGATGAAGCACATGAAGCATATCACAGCACTGAAACTCTGAAGGGTGGTAAACCCCAAGGAGTGACGGGCCAGGATTGACAAAGGAGCAGATGCAGCGATTCACAGTACTGAAATATAGATGTTGAAAAACTATTGAGTATTTGACACCAGGTGGACAAAGAAGCATTCGGAGCATGTCCTACGTCAAGGCACTGAGCACTGCATGGTGATAAACTACAGAGTGTGTTTTTCCAGAGAGTGGATGAATAGGCACTTGAATCACGCCATATGCACTGAAACACTGACTTTAGTAAAGTACTGGATGTATTTTTCCAGTCTGGATGATACAGCAGTTTGTGTCACAGCTTGGAAGTGGCTGGGATGGTGATAAGCTCCTGGTGTGTTTGATAAAGATGCACTTGAAGTTGTGACAGCAGTGAAAAGCAGCAAGTGATAAGCTGGTGAGGCTATTTTACCTGGGGTGGAGAAAGATGTGGCTGAACCTCCTCTCTGAAGTGTGGATAATAAGCTACTTAGTATGTTTGACCAGGGGTGGATGAAGACACACTGAAAGCATGTCGCAGCAGTGGAACACTGGATGGAGATACACAACTGGATGTGTTTGACCCAGGGTGCATGAAGAATAACTCGAGGTGTCACTGCACTGAAACAGTAGATGATGATCATCTATTGGATACATTCAATGAGTAATCAATGAAGAAGCACATGGAATGGCACTGCATTGTGATAAACACCTGCTTGTATTTGCCCAGTGTGGATGAAGACGTTCTTGAAGCGTCCCCAATCTTTGCCACCCTGGATGCTGATATGTTCCCATCAACCAATGTGTCTTTTTGATATGATGTGTAAAAGCAGGCACTTACAGCATGTCACAGGGCCTTTCCTGGTGGTCCAGTGGGTAAGCATCCACCTTGTAGTGTAGGGCTTGAAGGTTCATTCCCTGACTGGGAAACTAACATCCCATATGCTACAAAAAATCTAAACCTGCATAGCTGCAAATACTGAAGTTCTCACACTCCAGAGACTGCATGCCATGGTTACAGTTGGCTTGTCTCAAGGACTGTCTTACATGACACGACTAAGACCCAACACAGCCAACTACATAAATTAAGAAGAATCACGTCACAGGTGAAACACTGGTGACAAACTGCTGAGTGTGCTTTACCTGGAGGAAATGAAGAAACGCTTGAATCATCTCTCTGCATTGAAACATGGGATAGTGATAAGCTACTGGGTACATGGGGTGCATGAAGAAGACTTGCGGGATGTTCCGCAGTTAAAACAGTGGATGATGATAGTCTACTGAGTGTATTAGACCTGGAGTGGATAGAAGCATGTCACCAAATGAAACATTAAGGGTGGTAAACCACTGCTGTGTTTAACTAGGGGAGGATGAAGAAACACTTAACCTGTCACAGCACTGAATACTAGATATGTTTGTCCCGGAGTGAGTTGAACAAGCACTCGAAACAGGTTACAGAACTGAAAGAAACACTGGATGGTGGTAAACGACACAGTTATGACCAGAGATGAAGAAGCAATGGAAACATATCATGACAGCGAAACACTAGCTGATGAGAAACAGTATTATCAGTGGCAAGATGCCTGCTCCAGAGTTCAGGTTCAAGACGCAGCATGTTTGCACTAGAATGCGGGCTTAATAAGTTTGTGATGCCTCCCCTAAAGTGCAAATTCAGCAGTTACCACAGCCTATCCTGGATCGTGATGTCAGAAGGGGTAAAATGAGAGCTGGAGGCTGCAAGCTCAGAATGTGCATGCAGAATGAGGGCTCATTGGTGGCTGATGCATGCATTAGACTGCAATTTCAGGAGTTGTGACATGGGTATCCTATATCACCCATGATATAAAACCTCACACTGGTCTTCTGTTTTTCGCATATGGTACCGTACCCAATTAAACGCGCTTTTCTCAAATCATCCCACCTTCACCTTCTCCCACTGAGTCAAACGTCTGTTCTTGAGATCTTTGTCTCTTCTCCTTGCCTGCGTATAGCCCATCTTTCTAAATTCCACATATGCGAGTTAATATACAGTTTTGTCTCTCTCTTTCTTAGTTCCTTCATCCTGTGTAATAGGTTTCGTGCTCTTCCCACTCATTAGAACAGACTCAAATGCATGACTTCTTATAACTGAGTAACATTTCATATGCATATGTAGCATAACTTCCTTAACCATTCATCTGCTGATGGACCTCCTGGTCACTTTCACATCCTAGGTATTGCAAACAAGTGCTTCAATAAACATTGGAGTACTGTGTTTCTTACCATTCTAGTTTCCTTGAAGTTCATGCCCAAGAGTGGGATCGCTGGGTCATATGATATTTCTCTTTCCAACTTTCTAAGGAGTCTCCATAATGGTTGTACCAGTTTGCATTCCAATCAACAGTGGAAAAAGGTTCCCTTTTCTCCACACCCTCGCCAGCAATTATATTGTAGACATTTTAATGATGGCCAATCTGATCAGTGTGAAATGATACCTCAATGTGGTTTTGATTTGCATTTCTCTTATAATGAGTGATGCTGAGCAACATTTCTGTGTCTCTTAGTAATCTGTGTATCTTCTTTGCAGAGGGCTTTTACCTATGTTTTGATTGGTGCTTTGTTTTACTGAGTAGTATTTGTAGCTGTGTATTGAGATGCATGCGCAGCTTGCACATTTTGGAGATGAATTTTTTGTTAGTTTTTCAGTTGCTATTCAGTTCAGTGGTTCAGTCGTGTCCGACTCTTTGCGATGCCATGAATTGCAGCACGCCAGGCCTCCCTGTCCATCGCCAACTCCCGGAGTTCACTCAGAGTTCCTATTATTTCCTCCCAATTCTGAAGCTACATATTCACTTTATTTATAGTTTCCTTCATTGTACAAAAGCTATGGAGTTTAATTAGGTTCCTTTTTTAAAACTTATTTTTATTTCCTTTAGGCAATGGGCCATAGAGGATCTTGCTGTGACTTATTTTGTGGTGGTTATACCTATATTTTACTCTGAGGGTGGTATATTTTCTGGTCTTACTTTACACCTATAATCCATTTTGAGTTTATTTTTGAACATGATGCTAGATAGCATTCTAGTTTCTACACATAGCTGTCCAGTTTTCCCAGTAACACTTTTTGAAGAAAATGTCTTTTTCTGTTGCACAGTTTTGCCTGCATCGTCAAAGATAATGGGTGCATGAATCGATCATTGGGCTTCATATTTTTTTCCATTGGTCTATATTTCTATGTTTGTGCAAGTTTCATACTCTCTTGATATCTTTGTAGTGTAGTCTGAAGTTAGAAAATTTGACTCCTCTAGTTCCATTCTTCTTTCTCAAAACTGCTTTGGCTCTTTGAGGTCTTATGTGTTTCCATGCAAATCGTAAAATAATTCGTTCTAGTTTATGAAAAATACTCTTGGTAGTTTGAGAGGTATTGTATTAAATCTGTTGAATGTTTTGGCTAGTATATTCATTTTAACTCTATCAGTTAGTCCAATCCAAGAACATGATATCTTCCTCCATCTATATATGCTTTGGTTTCTTTCCTCCAGTGCTTTCTTTTATCCTTCTGGGAAAGTGAAAGTTGCTCAGTCACGTCTGACTCTTTGCAATCCCATGGGCTATGCAGTGTATGGAATTTGAAATTCTCCACACCGGAATACTGGAATGGGTAGCTTTCCCTTCTCCAGAGGATCTTCCCAACCCAGTGATCAAACGCAGGTCTCACACATTGCAGGAGGATTTGTCACCAGCTGGGGCCACAAGGGAAGCCCAAGAACACTATAGTGGGTAGCCTATCCCTTCTTCAGGGGTCTTCCTGACCCAGGAATCAAACAGGAGTCTCCTGCATTGCAGGCAGCTTCTTTACCAATTGAGCCATCAGGGACATCCTTTGTCTCTTTATGCAAACTTATTTCTAGTTATTTTATTCCTTTCATTGCAATGGTGAACAGAACTGTTCCTTAATTTCTCTTTCTGGTTTTTCATTGTGAATGTGTAGGACTACAAGGGTTTCTGTGTATTAATTTTATACCCTGCACATTTACTGTATTCATTGATTAACTCCAGTAATTTTCTGGTGGCATCTCTTGGGTTTTCTGTGTAAAGGGTAATATCATGTGCAAATACACAGTTATACCGCTTCTTTTCAAATGAGGATTCTTTTCATATCTTTTTCTTCTTTGAAAACTGTGGCTAGAATTCCCAGAACGAGTAGTGATGAGTGTGGGCACATTGTCTTAATGCTGATTTTAAAGGAAATTTTTTCAGCTTTTCATTATTGACAATAATGTTTACAATGGTTTTGTCATATTTGGCTTTCATTATGTTGAGGTATGTTCCACCTATGACTACTTTGGCAGAGGTTTTTGTTTTTGTTTTTGTTTTTTGCTTCATAAAAACTCTGAATTTTGTTGAATTCAAATTTGAATTTTGGGGGGTTTAGCCTCCAAATTATTTGTGTTTCCTCTAGTTGTTGTTGTTGTTGTCGTTTTCCTGTGGTTGATATGCTGACCTCTAGATATCAATTATCTCACTGTGATCAGATGAAATATGAAGCACCCAATACTATTGGTTAGTGTCTATTTCTGCTCTAATAGTTGTTGGCATTTGCCTCTTGTATTGAGCTGCTCCTCTTGGGTGCATATAGCTTCTTCTTGGATTGATACCTTGATTGTTATGTAATGCGACCTTCTTTGTCTCCTATAGTGGTCTTACTTAAAGTCCATTTATCTGATGAATATTGCTCCTCCCACTTTTGCTCTCCATTTTCACAAGATAGCTTTTTCCTGGCCATCACTTTCAGGCTGTATGTGTCCCTAGTTATGAGGTGGTTTTCTTGCAGACAGTATATTCTTGTATGCATTCACCCAGGCTTTGCCTTTTCATTGGAGCATTTAGCCCATTTCTGTTGAAGGTAGTTGTTGATAAGTATGATCTTCTTACCATTTACTATATATTTTTGGCTTTGTTTTTATAAGCTTTTCTGTTTCCTATCTAGAGAAGATCCTTCAGCATTTCCTGAAGTGCTGGTTTGGTGGTTCTGAACACTAACTGCGTTTGTTTGTCTGTAAAGCTCTTGTTTTCTCTTTGGAATGAGAACACTATCCTTGTTGGATAGAGTAATTTTGGCTTTAGGCTTTTGCCTTTCAGCACTTTAAGTACATCCTGCCATTCCCTTCTAAGCTGAAGGTTTTCTATTGTAAGATCAGCTTTATCCTTATGGGGATTCCCTTCTATGTTATTTGCTGTGATTCCTTTTGTTACCTGAATATTTGTCCATTGTGTATATTT